>NC_133762.1:48163367-48466397 GCF_036562045.2 Rhinolophus sinicus
CTTCTATCTTAATACTGTGGTCTTTGTTGAGTTACCTGTGGGAGAATTGGATTACAGAAAGGGTTTAAGAGCATTGGTGTTAAGTCCAGTTCTGGTTCTGAAACTGAGTTGCATGACCTTGGGAAGTTAGCTTCATAACCCAGAGCCTCAATTTCCTCTTCATAGGGTTAATGTTAGGACTAAATGAATTAAATGCAAGAAAGTGCTTAGTACAGCCCATAGCATATAACTAGATTTCTAAATGTAAGTTATTGTTATTGAAGTTATTTTGGGGCTAAAACACAGGACTGTAATCAATGTCATTGTCTTGCCTTTTATATAATATACTTTTATGCCTGGAGTTTTGAATTAAGGACAATGGTGTATGATCAAAGGAATCTAAAAATAAGATTCCACTACATGTGTTGTTCCACAAAGCAGAAAGCGAGAATCCCCGGATGAAACTCCCTGACATTGTTCTCTAAGTGGTAAAACTGCAGTTGATACAATCTTATCCCAGGATTTTATGTCAGAAGAAAGTCACCGCTTTACAGGATATGCTTCAGTGTCAGTCCTCCTATAGGCAAAGCCAATGGTGCAATGACGCACAGTGTGATTCCTCCACATGTGGCTACGTGGTCAGAGTCACGTATGGCTTTGCAAATATGGCTCCTTCCAACCCAACACGTCTGCTGTGTGCATTGCTATTGAGTCACGCCTCTTACCATCACCAACAAGCTTTCACTTGTAAGCACTTTGAGGTGTTCTAACAGGAAGGGGGAAATCATTTTTTCTTCTATGTCCATCATCAACATGGGGGAAGGAAATACTCTGGTTGCAGTATCCTTTTTATTTGTGAGGACCAAATCAGTAGGAAAAAAATATAAATTCCCAGATATTCATCTGAGTCAAGATTAAAGTTAGTCATTATGCCTTTAGGATGCATCATTTGCAATAAAACATAAGACACATTTGATATTGTCTCTGAGCCAGAAGCACTGACGATTTTAGCTCAGGAGAAAAGATGATATATTTTAGTGGGAAAGAAAGGAGGCTGAAGAATATTTTAATAGAGTTGCCCGAGTGTACTAAACAAGCAGTTATAGGGTAACGGGATGCTGTGGAGATTTCTACATTGAATGGGTTAGAGACGTGAATATAACCAATGTTTCCCAAATTTTAAAGCACTGTTTTTAAAACTGTGGCTAAGAACACACCTGTAGGTCACAACCAGCATTAAAAAAAAATTAAATAGAACAAAAAGTATCAGAGTGCATCACTTTCACTCTTGGTAAGGGTAAGTATTTATAGAGAGGGGTGTGTGTGTGTGTGTGTGTGTGTGTGTGTGTATATATCTTTGTGTGTGTAGATTGTGATATACAGCCCATTTCAGTGGGTCATGGATAAAAAAAAAGTTTGACAAACATTTCATTAGGTATTTCTTGAAATGATTTTATTTGGGATACTGACACACAACTAAATAACTTTGGATCCCATGGCAAGATTATTTTTCAATCTCTTTCATTTCTTCTGATTAGATAGTCAATCTCCACTTGCTACTAAAACATTTCCATTTGTTCTCTAATTTCTGTGAGTCTCCCTTTTAAAGGAAGAGAAGCAGGCCTCAGACTCCGAATCTAGAACAGGAAAGGTTTCTGTTTATGGTAAGTACTGCTGATTTTCTGTTATGTTCTATTACAGCCTCTCACACACTTCAGTTTCCATGTTTCTATTTTCGTGTTGTTCCACAAGGATTTATTGTTTTCTTGTGATTTCATTTCAGCAAATAATTGTTGTGGAGAAAATGTTAAGTAGTTCATCTATTATAAACAATGTTGAAAGAGGGTCTGAGACTGGCTGGGGAGTTTGGGAACCAGTATGCTTGCGTGTCCTTCCCTGTGTCACCCTCCCTAGAATTCACGACCATTTGGTGGACTTCTCCTTGGCCAGCACGATGGAAGCCCTCTTCATGAAGCCAATCAGACTGATTGCCGTAGGCATTCCCAGACTTTCCAGGTGTACAGGTGACAACTGCATTTCCTTCACAAAAATAAAGAAAACAGAGGTGCTCTGTCCCAGGAAGTCTTAGTATGTGCTGGCCTCCCACTTAGTATGTGCTGCTAATATTCTATCATTGTGCTAACATTTTCACTAGAGGCAATGCCTTCGATCTTGGAACTATTCATTTTTTCTTAGATTGGCCACATTATATTGAACATATATATTTGTTTCTTATACCTAAGCATTGTCTCAGCAGGGAAAATACACCAACTGGATGGGAAAATCAAATGGGGTGATGATAAAGTCCCAATTGGGGACAGATAACCAGGCTCACATACCCAGGTTCAGTGGCCACTCTGAGATCTGGCTGTACTTCTTGGCCAGGTCTCAATGGAAAATTATTTGGGGCCTTTGTATGCAGGGAAACCTGAGAAAACCAAGTGTGGTCTGACGCCTGAAGTCCAACTGGCCCTGCTCTCCTTTCTATGATGGAAGAGCCTAAAAATAAAACAGAGGCAACAAGTGTTAACACAGGCATCAGTTCTCTTTCCTGGTACAGATAACACCCCTTTTATGCAAGAGTAAGTAGGCCAGAGGGTAAATTGAGAGTTGCCTTTGTCCTGTCCTAGACTTTTCTGTATCAACACCGGGCTAATTTTCTCTTTCCTTCAATTAGTTTGGCATAGTTATTATTGGGATTCCCTTCCCCCAACCCCAGGGGTGAGAGCCAGGAGAGCTGCTAAAATGCCATCTGCATCCTCAGTGAACTGGCCCCTTCATTGTGGGAACTACAAGGATGTTGACTCTGTTTCAACCCCCATGACTGGAGTTGTTCCCTTGTATGTCAAGACTCAACTTCCAACCCAAACTGTTGTGAGTTTTCCTTCCTCTTCCCTCCTGGATACCTCACTGAATGACATCATTTGAAAGGTGACACTTTGATTTTGATGGAATACAGCTTTGTGAAAAGAGGTAGCAGATTTGGAGGGAAAGGCCCAAATTTCTCACCCCATGGCTTTGGCTGCACTTGCTTGCTAATTTGAGTACAGAGGAAGTGCAGACAGAATGAACTGCCCAGGCGATTTATGCCTTTGGCAAGTTGTTCTGAAAGAGGAGGGGACCAAAGGGCTTTGCCTCTCAATTTAAAAATAGCCAGCCTTGGGCTCCTCCTCTTCCTGCTCCTCCTCTTCTCAATGGGAGAGCTTTTGAAAGGGATTCCCCTCCTCTGTCCTGTTTCACCTCCCAATCCCTCCCTCCTTCCACCCACTCTGTGACGCCAGTTCATTTGAATGGCAAGATTTTTCTGAGCTAGGACAAGTGAGATACAGGAAATTGCTACTGAAAGAGTTCTTTATGCTTGGTGTCATCATCACCTTAGTATGAGGGACAACTAAAGGGTCCAGTGACGAAAGTAGAGGTCTGGGACAGCAAGAATCTCCAAAGCCCAAAAATGATAGACACAGAACTGATCCACAGGGGTCAATGGCCCACAGCTGAGGTGGCAAACCTCATTTCCTTGGCTCACATTGGTGGGACTTTAGATCACACTCTGAAACTTCAGTTTTTTAAAGATGTTTGGTCAGTCAATGATGGTTGAGATAAGGGGGCAAACCAACACATTCTGTCCTCCCCCCCGGCCCCCCAACCCTGCACCTGCATGGCCAGGATTACATGGTGAACAAATGAGCTTCCTTAGACTGAAAATCAAGCAATATCTTCCTCAAGTTTAAGTTGATGGACTCTACTATATCTGAGCTCAAATCTAGGGTGATTCTGTTTATACCAAGGAAGGCCTACATTCAGTTCTTGGTTTCCAAAATGGGTAGATGGTCAAAATGTTTAGAGGGCTTAATGCTCCATAGAACAGAATGGAGTAATTATAGTTTTCTGTTACCTAAACATTTTTGCCACATATATTTAGATCAATGGTTCTCCAAGTGTGGTCGTCAGACCAGCAGTATCAGCATCAGCATTATACAGGAACGTGTTAGAAATGCAGTGTCTAAGGTTCTAACCCAGAACTTTGAAATCAGGAATTCTAGAGGTGGGATATGGGTTTTAATGAGTCTTCCAGGCAGTTTGGATGAAGGCTCAAGATTGAGAATCTCTGATTTAGCTAACTCAGGAACCAACCCTATTTCCTTATTTTAGACTTGATGGATATATTCTATCAAGTGGCATAAATAATTTTTCTGAAGCTGACAACTTTTTTGGAATGCCTCAAAACAGAAATTAGATGAGATTAAATGTAATATGACCAATTTCATGGAATCATACCCATTCTCAAAGGATTACCTTAAAATAAATGTATGTATGTTGAATCTTTTTCCCTTCATTAATGTTCATTATAAAATTGGAGAAATATTTTGTGACTGGAGAAAACTGTTTTCAGAAGATTGGAAAGTCGCTATACAGAATTCAGGAAAATTCTTTTAAAATAATTTTAAGCACAAAATAGTGATCATTTTTCTGGCAACAACATTGCAAATGATAAATACCCAATATTCCAGTATAGATGTCATTATTTTGTGTTTTTGTTTGGTAATAACTGGCAGCTAAATTAATAGAGCATACTGGAATAAGTAAAATTCTCTCTCCTCTTTTAAGGTTTCTCAAAGGAATAATAAGATTTTTTTTCCCTCTTGTTTAGCCACCATTCCCCAATATTTCATGACTGACTCTCAGAAAGGGATAGGATGACTTGAATGAAAAAAAGGGGGGCCAAGATTCTAAATGTGGAGGTGCATCTAAATAAACACATTTACTGAAACGAGAGACCTTAGAATGCTTAAGTATTTTTATAATATAAATCTCAGGGCAGCATAATCAACTAGTTTTTTTTTTTTTTAAATTATTTGCATAATGAGATTTACCAATGACTGTCCCATTGAGAGCTAGAGCAGTCCTGTATGCTTGATGATGTGTGGTTCACTAATCTCAAATTTCAAGTAAAGCAGCCAGAAGTGGAAGAAATCTGAAAGACACCAAGATCTAGAAATCAAGACCCCGGAGTAAGATGGACTAGCTTTGTATATCAAATGCTGCCTCCAGGTAGGGCATCTTTCTGAAATCAGTCATGTGTTTGCAACAACAACACTTGCTGAACTTTCCAGAGAAGAATATAAACAAATGAATGGTTTGGGTGGTCTTGTAAATCCAGTTCTGTCCTCCCAACCCTCCCACTTCAAACAGTTTAATTTCACTAGAAGTGCATGGTTTCAATAACTGTGAAGGAAATAAAAATTATTTTAGAACTTTCTTGATGCATAAGAAAGGGTCATTTATATTCTTTTCTGTGTTAGGAAAACAAATGCACAAAGTATTTGAGTTGCCAAATTTTTTTCCTTAATAGAATTATACTGTGGCTAAGACTGTATTTTGGAATATGTTTGTTTTCCATATTGTTTCATTCACCAATTAGATTTTCTTAAGAGCAAAGTTTGCTACCCTTGGGTTTCCTGTGTTGAAAATTCAATAGAGGCTTAATAAATTTGCTGCCTCCTGATTTGCTAATACATATCCAGAATATGACCTTTTTTATATCCCATGTTACTGTAGCAGATTTACTAAAATAATTTGGAATTTGTACTTTTAAGTCCTGAAAGAAACCTTAGCTTTCATATCATGCAATCCTGTGATTTTGTAGATGAGAAAACTAAAGCATTGAAATGTTAACTGAAAGTCACACAGGGACTTATGAGAAAAAAATTACCATAGAACCTGGGAACCCCAGATCTCCATTTTGGTCTATTTCCATCATGGCCACTGCTACGAACATGAATTAACAGTCAAGTACCAAATAGCGCAACATGCCATTTCCAATTTCTGGTCCATTTACTTAAGCTTCTCTGCCTGCTGCTACCAATGCATATACCACAGAAGGATGTTCTCAAAACCTCAACACCTGAGAGCATAATTTTCTTATAATTTTGAATTTGTAGATTCTTTATTTGACAGTGCCTGGGCTTTGAGAAAATTGTAAATTGAAAAGACATTTTTATGTTACTTAAGAAATAACTTTGTTTTGGTCTGGCATGATTTCTTTTTTCCTTTTTTTTTGTAATAAACTTTTATTATGTTTATTTTCAAACATACTTTTACAAGGAGAGAGGGTATGTTATTGATCTTCCATAACCTAGCCCAGATTTAACAATTACTGAGGGTTTGTAATACTCATTTAATCTTTTCCCTCTCTCTCTTTTTTTACTGAATTATTTTAAAGCAAATTCCAGATGTCATTTCATTTCACCCCTACATTCCTCAGTACACATCTCTAAAGAATTATGGATATTTTGCTGCACAAACCTAACGCTATTATCACACATAAAAATTATAATCAAAACGTCATCAAAGATCCAGTCAGTATCACAGTTTCCCCGATTGCCTCAAAAAATATTTTTAGAGTTGCCTTTTTCATTATTCATATGTGTGGCTATGGGTTCAGGATTCTAGCAAACACTGCAAACTTAAGAAAAGAAAGACAGAAGACGAAGAAGTAAACTTTCTTCGCAAGAAGAGTTTTCCCAAATTCTCACAGCTCTAATCTGGATACCATTCAGTGTGACAGGCTTCTCACTGGGTTCCCACAGCTGGTTAGTGTTTTGAATTCCAGCCCCATGAACTCATATCAGGCTGCATGGGCTAATGCTCAGCGCCCAACCTAGCACTGATATCTCCGATGACAGAGTAATGGAGCAACCGCGGGTATCGTCTGCCTTTTTCTAAATGTACTGTCATCTGTGTTATTCTTCCATCTTTGCAGGGAATGAGTGACTCTAATGTCTCTTGGAAGCATTTGAGACATTGTAAAGACAAAAATAATGCCATTCAACCATCTTTTATTGAAAAACCAATAAAATATGCTGCCTCACTGTGAAGAAGCTTCTGGGTCTTTAGGGTCTCATCAGGCTTGCTCAGATGCACATCTCTTCCTTCATGTCTCTGCCTCATTGAGCTTTGAGGAAGATATATGGGGATGAAATAGGGAGAGAGATTGCTTCTATATCTTGGGTATTGTAAATAATTCTGCAATGAACATAGGAGTGCATATCTTTTCAGGAGGGGCTTGAGGGTATGGATAAAAAAAGTGAAAGGGATGAAGTACAAATTGCCAGTTATAAAAATAGTCACAGGAGTATAAAGTACAGCCTAGGGAATATAGTCAATAGTATTGTAATAATTATATATAGTGCCAGATGGGGACTAGACTTAGGGTGATCACTTTGCAAGGTATACAAATGTCTAATCACTATGTTGTACACTTGAAAGTAATATCATATATCAACTCTAATTGGAAACAATATTTTAAATGTAAAATAACGGGGAGGGGGAAATATATAAAGAGATATACCACAATTAGTACAGAGTAAGTTAGTTTAGGCACTGAATTTTGATTATGAATTTCCTATCAGCTTATAACAGATAAAATTTCATAGAGAAAAAAGTGTTCTGCTTGTGGTAAAGAAAGTAATTCTTCTGTAAGAAGAATTTACACAGTATTTATTGAACAATGCCTGAATTTTGAATTTTTCATTTGTCTTACTGTACATGTTTTGTCTCCGCTCCATTTGTATCGATTTATAACTTAGTGTAAATGAGAATTGTTTCTTTTCCCAGCTTTATTGAGGCATAATTGACAAATGAGAATAGGTTTTGAGAAGGTGTGGCAGGAGAGGACATGAATGCTAGACTTTTTAGAAGTGTAGAGGATATATGTCGGAACAGTGGCCATAAAGAATCTTGTGTCTGTTCTAATGGAGCGTTACATTCTAGTTAGGGAGAATTGGCCATAAACTTAGAAACAAACTCATAGGCAAAGTCATCTGCAATCTTGGAAAATCACAAGGACGATACTAGACAATGTCTGTTGGCAGGTCGTTAAAGGGTGGTGGGAGACTACTTTATAAAAGTGTGACATTTGAATAAGAAACTGGATGAGCTAAGGAGCCAGGCAAGAGAAGTTTCTTGGCAAAGTCCTCTAGGAGGGAATAAATTCGGCCTAGCAGAGGTCTGTATAGGTGGCATTTGTGACTGGAGCTTGTAGGTTGGGCTCGATCACGAGGGTCTTGTAGAGCAGGGCAGAGAGCTTGGGTCTTGGGTCTGGATGGTGTCCATATGGCAAGTATGTGAAAATCCTTTTTATGGCAGGGATTCTTAGACTTTATTGGGCATCAAAATCATCTGAAGAATTTGTTACAACTCACATTGCTGGCCCCATCCCATGTAGGGTGAGCAGGTCTATGGTGGGGACTTAGATTCTGCATTTCTAACAAGTTCCCAGGGGTTGCCCAGGCTGCTGGTTTCTGGGTCAGTGTTTCAGAGAACCACTGCTTTAAAGAGCAGATTCAGCTGGCCATGGTTTTTGCTCATCCTTTGCAGTTAGCCCAGAGAACAGATATCCGAGATGTTTAGATGGCAGGTGTTTTGATGTGATTCCCACTTATCTGTGTTACACAGAATGCATTGCTTTTTCTCTTCTTTAGAATGAACCTGAACCTCTATTTAATGTCCACCCACCAAAATGAAAAGAGAATTTCCAAATGGTATCAAATCACTTTATTTAAGATTTGCTCCCTCTAGGTTCCCAGATACAGTGTCCAGTGGCAGCAGCTGTGGCACAGGGGCTGCTCTCATTAGACCCAGGTCCCCTGCGTTCTTATACTCTCATTCTGGGGCTCCCTGAAAATGCATTTCATCTTCACAGACATTTCTACAAGAGTAAAACAGTTAACAGAGGCCAGCAGCATCATTGCTTTCCAACCAGGAAGCATTCAGACTGTTAGGAAACACGGGTGAGCAAGTGTTTACGGACCGTGTAATTAATATGATGCCTTGCCCTGTCTATCGGCCCTTAGCACCATATTTCCTGTTCAAGGCAGTGGAAAGCAAAAATATTAGTTGCTGTTTGACCAAAGGAACAAGTGTCTTCCAAACGAACACATGATCTATTAGCAGTCCTGCCGAGTCTTCCCATGGGAACAGGCATTTTACTTTGTTTTACAGCTAATTTCTTTCTTACAGCAGGTTCCCAGACACATCAAATGCCTCACATGTGAGGCTGAAGTTAAGATTTATAGTCCAAGCCCATGTAATTCAATGTCAAACAACTCTGATAACATAAGGGCTGGAAGTCAACCATTTTCTCATGAATTCTCATAAAAAAGTCATTTTAGCCAAATTGAGTTTGAATAGCGGGTGTGTCTCTGTGATTTGATGGATGCTCCCTACCCAGGAGCCCCCGGGTAGAAGCTAGCTACTTCCTTTTGCTACTGTAGCAACAGAATTTGAAAACAGACAGAGTGATTCCTGGTTAAATTTGGGATTTTTTTGCTTTTTTTTTTTTTTCTATTGACTTCAAAGGGAAAAAAGAAAACACAGTAATTTCACCCCTGATGGTTCATTGTACCTACCTTTTCTAGCTTTGATTTCTTTTCCCCTGTCCTATTATTTGCTCGACATCTCTTTGTAACCCATGCATCATGAGGGTCTATTTCCCTGGAGTAAAACCACCACTTGTGCCAAGAGTAAATTGGAAAGGAGGGTGTTTTCTTTGGTCCTTCTCTGTAGGTTCATGGGTTTGCAGACTCTTGGAGAAGGAAGGGCCTTGGGGATCACTTAAAACAGTCTCTATTTTACAACTGAAGGCGAAGGGAAGTTAAGTAGTCTTCCCAAGAATGACACAGACAGCTAGGAGAAAGATCAATGGTCTAGTGATTCCTCACCCTCAACCCTTATATAATACTGGCTGTGGGGTATTAAAGCAGAGGCAAAGTGTTGTTTCCTGTAGCCCAATGCTTTCTAGGTTATGATATGATTGACTACTTGACATAAGGAAGCTGATTATATGCACCCCTCAAGCAGACCTCAAACTCGTGGAGAGAGACCTTATTGTGTTGGAGTTGAGCATCTGTAGAGAAAAACTGCTTTGGGCTTTCTAAAGAGGAGTGGAAAAGAGAGGTGTTGAGGATTGCTTCAGGACCCCACAAGGTCATTTACCTGCTACATAGTGTAGTGAATTTGTTCTCTTCTCAAAATGACCAGATCAGGAAAAAAGCAAAGCAAAATTAATAAACCACTAAGCAATTTCAAGACATTCTTTAGTTCTTACAGAGCTGAAATTTTGTTTTTAATTGAAAATTACCATACACACACACACACACACACACACAAACACACACACACACACACACGAATGAAACCTCTGGTACAAAGCTAACCAAAATGCAACAATCATGTCCATTATGTGGAGAAATGTATATCCTGGAGGTCTTGCAATTCAGAGGAGAGCAAAGGACAGGCAGAGTTTAGGCTCTGGGGAAACCTCACGGCCAGTAATCTCATTGTGACAGAATGGCGACAGTGACACTAATGATGATAAAGACGAAGGTTGAAAGCAGGGGTGGGGAGACCAGTTGCTGTCCGACTGCCACTTGGACCTAACCTAAGGTAGTAGCTGTAAATATAAGAGACAAAGTTGGAGGAATCAATCCCCAAACAAAGCAGCTGTGAGCATCTCTTCCACGTTGTCCATCCTGGCATGAAACAGTCCTACTCCAAGTGTGGTCCCAGGACCAATAGCATCAGTATTATCTGGGGGCTTGTTAGGAATGCCAATTCTCAGGCTCGCCTTAGACCTGCTGAATCAGAGTCACTTGGGGTGGGGCCCAGAAATCTGTTTAAACAAGCTCTCCAGTTGATTCTTGCTTATGAACCCTAAAGTGTGAGAAGAACTGGTGGGAAGAATTTGTATTATGGATGCATGAACGCAACCTTATGAAGTGGGTGTGTATTTGTTGGGACTGTATAGGAGGATTTGGTGCTTAAAGGTTAACCAATTCTTTTTTTCTTCTTATATTCTTGGTTATGGAGATAACTGGGATACTGAAAGGAAATGTACTTCTCATTCCTTGTTCAACTGGGAATTTATCGTAGGAATTGTCAGTTAATTCTAGCTAATTGAAATAAATCCAGGATTCAGATGGATGTTTCTTAGCACAAAAGGAGACTGAAATGTGGCGTTTTATGCTATCTCAGAACTCAGAAAGTCAGTGGTAGAGAAGAAATGGAAACTTCTTTCCTTTTGGAATTTCCAGTCTCTACCTGTAGATTTAGCATGACCTCCTGCAGAGAAAAGGGCATCTTCTTTAGAATCAGATTCTGGTTTCAAAACTTGGTTCTGACCCTTAATAATTGTGTTTCCCTAGGCAAGTTATCTATGCTCTTTCCATCTCTGTTTCTTCATCTGTAAAAGTGGAAGTACAACAGCTGCCTCATAGCATTCTTGTGAGGATTAAGGTCAAATGAAGTTGTATAAGCAAAACATCTAGAACCTAGCTTAGTTCATGGCAAATTCTCATAATGGGGCATATGATTATGGCAATGATGGCTGTGATGATAATGGTGTCAATTCTTGTTACACAAACATGACTGGAATCAGAGGGTAGCCCCCACCTTCTTGGTAACTTCTTTTAATGTACCATGGTTTTAATATAAACCTTATTGAAGTATGATGTATTTGGCACAAGATACAGATCATAAGTGTGCAACCCCATGACTTTCACAAAGCAATTACAAACCAGCGCTCAAATCAAGAAACAGAACATGGCCAGCCCCTGAAGTCCCCATAGCCCCACCCAGTCACCATCTTTCTAAGGGCAGCCACTATTCTGATTTTGGCACCAAAGACTAGTTTTTTCTGTTTTTGAAACTTCATATAAATGAATCATAGAGTATGTGCTTTTCTGTGTCTAAGCCAGACACTTGTGCTACATTTTTTTAAATGAGATTGATCTATGTTGTAACATATTATTGTAGATTGTTCATCTAAATGCTAAACAGTATTTTACTGTTTAAATATACCATAATTTGTTTACCCATTTTATTCCTGCTAGATATTTGATAGGTATCATTTTCTGTTTTGGCTATCAAGATTAGTGATCTATGAATACTTGTGAACATTTTGGTGAACAAATATACATATATCTGCTGGGTATGTACTTAGGGGTAGAACGGCTGGGTCATAGGATAGGATATGCATGTGTTCCGTTTTAATCATCTGAGATAGTTGCACAGATTTATACTCTCACCAGCAGAGGATGAAGGTTCTAGCTGCTCCCGTTTCTCACCAACCCTCGATGTAGTCTGTCCATTCTGGTGGTGTACATGAAATCTCACTGGGGTTTTAATGTTCATTTCCCTGAGGTACAGTGAAATTGATCACCTTCTGACTTGGCCACTTAGATATCCTCTTTTGAGAAATGCACATGCTAATTTTTTTTCCCATTAAAACAAGAAAAACACCTATGTTGTCTTTTTTTTCCTATTGATTTGGAGGCATCCTTTATATGATCTACATACGGATGCTTTGCCAGATATATTTATTTCAAATATCTTCTCCTACTCTATGACTTGCCTCTTTTAGTCCCTGGTGAAATTTTGTATGGCTTTTAATTTTCTGAAGTTGCAAACCAGAAAAATACAATACTGCCAGTTATATTTGAATTTTAAATAAAAAATAAATTTCTAGTATAAGTATGCCCCAAATATACTGCATCCTTATAAAAACTTATAGGGACATCTTTATAGTAAAACTTATTAATTGTTTATCAGAAATTCAAATTCTACTGGTTATCCTGTATTTCTATTTGCTAAACACAACGACTCTACTTTTTCTTTTAATTTGGGGGCTATTTTTAGAGGTGGCAACACAGAGCTCTGAGGGAGGAAGGGGGCACTTGCTTAATCAATCAGAGCCTTTGGTCAGTTTTGAAGCCTCATCCAACACACATCAAAGAAGCTTGTAATAAGTCAGAGAGTATAATTCAAAAGCCACCATACTCAGCGTTTCTTAATGCCTATTAGATCAAATATGGGCTGAAGTTTGTGTAACTTAGTGTGGGGTAGCATAAAAAGTGGAAATTTGAAATAGGAATGTTTGCTCCTAACATTGCCACTGGTTAGATGGATGTGGTAGATTGTGAAAATAGGTCCAAGTCTTCTCTTTTCTGTAACCCATTCTTTGTAATGAGACTTTGCAGCAACTTCCATCAAGAGATGGAATCTATTTTTCTGCCCTTGGCTTTGAGACTTTGGCCAATTAAATAGGACAAAAGGAAAGCCTGGGTCTCAAGGGGCTTTGCCTGCTTGTGCACACTCTCTGGGAACATTGCTAACACCATGAGACCTAGTCAAGACTAATTCACTGGAGGATGGGTGTCACATGACCTAATCACCTCTGTTGCCCCAGCCAACAGCCATCCAACCATCAGACATAGTAGACGGAGGCAGTTCTAGCCAGCCAGCCAGCCTCAAACTGACTCACCATGAATGAGAGCAGCCAAGATCAGCTATCTTGGCCCAGAGCAGAAAGACTTCCCAGATGACCCATACCCTTGTAAGTAATAATTTAGGTTGCTGTTTTAGGGCACTAAGTCTGGGGTGGTTTGTCATGTAGCAATATATAACTGATACATTATATGATCCAGGGAAGTCATTTAAACCCTACAGAATTTTGACAGAATAATATAGGTGAAACCACCCTTTAAACATTTCACGATTTCCTCATCCTCATCTTGGTAGGGTGTGATATCCCCTTCAGCTTTGTCAATAACTTGGAGCCAGTTGTCTTTTCCATGTTACAGAGGTTTGTTCACTGGATACAAGCACTAATTATGATGACCCACCATGTAAACTTGTTGGCAGCCCACCATGATGGATCTTGTCTTCACCCCTCACCATGGCCTCTCGTTCATAGCGGGGCTTCCTCATTCTCTTCCTGCCTTCTAGGGGATGTTCAACAATCCACCAAGATCTACATACAGCTTGCCTCTTTGAAACTTTAATTAATGGATTCTTGAATCTTGATGGCTTCAGGGGTGACCAATAAGTCTGACTTCCAAAATGGATACCCAGAGGGTGTGAAACATATTCATTAATTGGATTCAAGAAAAGCAGAGAGGTCTTCATTGTAAACTTCCAGAAAGATAGCGCTTTTTTTTTTTTTTTTTGAAACTCACCTATCACTTTGGTAGACAGATAAATGATTGGTTGATGGGAGCTAGTTTACTTTTTATTGAGGATGAACTTTCTGAAGTCATTAATAATGTTAATTTAAATTCTTGGTAAAAGATGATCTAATCTGTTAACTATGATGTAGGTTCCTTTAACTGCTGTGTGAAGGGATTAGGTTTTCTCTGTCTTCTAAAAGGGAAGGAAAAGGATCCCAGTTTTGTTGGTAACTGCCTCACTGAAGTTCTCTGAGTGTGCCACATGTGTGCGGTTTAGCTGGCGACCGTGGTGTCTGTATGTATGTGGTCATAGATTTGTTATAACCTCTTGTCTGCCAAGGCAAGACCACCAGTTCCATTTTAATTCTAAGCTAACCTCAGGCTGGAGCCAATCCATGCTGCTTGAACATAAACGCTGACACTCAATCCACTCATCCTCTTGCCCCACAATTTGTTTTTCTTTTTCTTTTTTTTTTCCTGAGGGAGTTTGAACATTTGTTAGCAATCCAAAACCAACACTTCGTATACAAGACATAGTGATTACGTAATTCTTTATAGGTTCTTATTCTTTCACTATATTGCAAACTTTGCAGTGGTTTCATAAAATGTCTCAAATTGAAGAGCAATTTCTAAATGACATCTTTGGAGTTAGGATACCATGTTTTACTGTGGTGATAATTGCAATTCTTTTGAGAAATACAGAATCACCACCTTAAATGGAGGGCTCTGTTTGTAAAGAATGGCTTCGGACAGGCTTCTGTTCACTGTGCCTTTTGAAATGGTAAAGATAAAAACCCATGCTTTTACCTGAACCCATGTATTTCCACAGCCTGGCAGTGCAAATGAAAGTGACAAGATGACATTGTACAAGGACAATTGAATTATCTTTTATGTTTTCCTCTAATTTTAATTTTTAATCAAAGGAAAATAAGAGATGATTCTATTAGGCTGATTCACAAAACGGATCATCAATCAGTATTACGTCCATGGCTATGACAGGATTTTCATCCTTAATTTTTAAGTCTGAATTTAAATTTCCTAATTCTTAGGCAATCAAACAATTGTGAGCTTGACAAAAAGTTGGAAATTTTTTTCCATAATGTTTTGTGGCAAGCTTACATGGTGGCCTCTGTTCATTGGTCCAACTACAAAAGTTACTTGATTTAAATATATTTCTATATTTAGAGTTATACTTGTTCTCCACACTAGCCTGCCTTCTTTCCAGAAACCTCACTCATTGACTTGTTTGCAGAGGTAACCAGTCAGACTCTGTAAAATTTCTAATGGTTCCCCTCTTAGTTACTAACCAAGTTTCACAAACATCACATTATCATGAGTTAAAAATAGCGCCTATCGGTCTGATTGGAGAAGAATGCCATAAGTTAAATGCTATTATAAATGCATTGGGAGTGTGATGGGCGACACTAAGAAGAGAGTTAATGTTTCAACCAATCACATCCCCTTGATAAAGGGCAGAGGGGAAGAAATGCTGGCTTTGAGCTCATCAGATGATCTGGGTAAGAGCTCCAACTCCATCAATACACTTCTAGTGCACCAATGATTAGATATGTTATTCAACCCTATCCCAGCCTCAGTGTTCTTGTCTTTAAAATGGGGATAAGTATTTAAACAGGAATGTAGTGAGGATTATACTGGACCTTCTATACCAAGTGGTTGACATAACCTCCTTGCTTGCTACCTGCTATCTTGCCTTCCTCTTTTCTACCTTCTCATTCTCCATTACAGAACACAGCCCAAACTTCTAACATGGCATGCTAGGGCTTCCACAGTCTTCCTTTAGCCCACCTTTCCAGCTCAGTGTCTCCCCAACCCTTCGACTCCACAAGTATCTAACTCTGGCTATGCTATACACCTCCATGCCTCATGGCTCATGCCATTCCCTTTGCCAGAAATGCTCTTCCACCTCCATTTACATGGCAAACCTCCACCCTTCCTTTAAGACTCAGACCCATCTCTCCCCTAGTCTCCTCCAGTCTTTCTTTACACTGCTAGCATAGTGTCCCTAGTTCTTACTTAGCACTCACATACTGAAGATGAACATGATTCCACTTTCTACCATTATTCCTCTTATCAATGCATCTCTATATTGTGCTACTTTCTTGGCTGTGTGAGTCCCAGGTCCATTTTAGGTTCTTTCTTTCAATCATAATTTTTAAAAATGATTACATTTGAGCAATCACATTCAAGTTAGGTTGTCACAACATGTACACATAGAAATGTGTGAATTTTTCTGATAAGAGGAAGCCTAGAATTCCAAGCTTATTCCTTCACTTAATAGATGAGGAAAGTAAAGCCAAGAAAGATTGGTAGGCTTGACAAAGTCAACATAACTTGGTAATACTGAGGAAAAAGAGACCCAGACAGTCTGAATTCCAGCCTAGTAGCTTTCTGGGAGAGCAGTAGATTTGGTGAGCAGTTGATTCAGAAATCAGCCTCTACTTCCCTTCATTTGCTAACAGTTCTTTGATTTTACTTTGGGAAGTGAAGTCATACTTTCTCAACTATCTGTCCTTCTGGTACCCTGAGAGGGACACTTCTCCAGCCCTAAGGGTGGACATGTGACCCAGGCTGGTGGAATTAGCATGTTCTATACCCTTGGCTACAGCGATTGGTTTTTGACTAGCATGTGAATCAGCTTAGCTCAGTAAGACTCAATTCCAGAACTTATGCTTGAAATGTGGAGAAGAAGACTTTGGAATTATTAGCCATGAAGATGGTGCTAGCCTTGATCTATCGGGGTCACCTTTTGGAGGGCTTAGTTGAGAGTGAGGTGAACACAAAGAGATGAGAGCCCAAGAAGGAGGGAAGTGGAAGAAGAGCTTGAGAGCAAGACAGATCGAGAAAGAACAAGGAATCCAGAATAAATACAGTCGTGCATTGCTTAACGATGCGGATGTGTTCTGAGAAATTTATTGTTACATGAGTTCATCATTGTGCAAACATAATAGAGGGCACTTACACTAACCTAGATGAGAGCCTACTACACACCTAGGCTATATGATACAGCCTATTGCTCCTAGGCTACAAGCCTGTACAGCCTATTATTGTAACTAATATTGTAGGCAATTGTAACACAATGGTAAATATCTAAACAAATCTAAGCATAGAGAAGGTACAGTAAATATGGTGTAAAAGATAAAAAATGGTCCACCTGTTTCGGTCACTTATCATGAATGGAGCTTACAGAGCTGGAAATTGCTCTGGGTGAGTCAGTGAGAGAGTGGTGAGTGAATGTGGAGGCCTAGGACATAACTGTACACTACTGTCGACTTTATAAACACTGTCTGTCCCACAAACCCTCCTCCTGCTTCCTTCCAACAGGGTCAGAAATAGAACATCGAAGCTGTCAATGCTGTTTCATGAACAGGGATGGGGGCTGGATTGATGGGAGACATTGAGGGAGAATTGGTTGAGTAAGGCATAGGTCCCATGATAGTGACTATCAGGCAGGAGTGAAGGTGGCCTGAGGAGCAGTAAGAATAAGAAATCAAGATGGAGAAATAAAGGAACCTAGAGGATTGTCGTGACAATGTGGTTTTAGTTATTGCATTGGAGCTATGGTCAGATTAAGGAACCTGCGGTATTTATTTAAAAAAAAAAAAAGGGCATTGAACATGGAGAGGGTATATAGTGGAGGGCTCAATATTTTGACTTTGTTGTTGGTTCCGTTGACCCTATCTGGTGCAAAGGATTCTCCCTGGCATTGAATTGATGGAAGAAATAAAACTTACCTATGCCTTACATCATTACCACCTGAAAGTATTTCCAAAGTATAGGGACAGACTTGCTCCACAGTGCCATAGAAAGCTCTTACAAAAGTGACAGTGGCATTTAGTATTTCTTAGGGTAGCTCATGTGGACCTGTTTCCTTATCTAGGGTCCTCAGTCCTCAACAATTTGCAGCAATGTACTCTGAAGATCATCAAACTAGATCTGGGAGGGCTGTAATACCCTCTGAATATGTACTACTGTGGGGACAGGCTCCCCCGTGCTGAAACAGGTTAGTGGCTGACTGATTGGGAAATAATCTGTGCACTCCAAATTGAGGTGCTGTGAGTGAGAGGGAATCTATTGCCAAGCCCCACAGATGTTGCTGCCATCCTAGAAAAAAATTCTTTTGAACCACATATCCTTCCAATTCTTACAGAAAGTTCAGGTCCATTATAATCTTATGGAACCAACATCATATATGTAGTTTGCCTTTGACCAAAACATTGCTATGTGGCACATGACTGTATACCAATCATTCGAACCCATGGATCCAGCTAGTAGGTGAATCAGAATACCTTGGAATTTTTAGACACATGAGCCAGTAATTCTCTTTTTTTGCTTAAGCCAATTTGTTTAAGACTTTTCTTTCACTTCTGATCGAAAGAGTACTGAATTATACATCTCTTTCTTGTTGCTCACTTCTAGAGAGTTTCTTAATACCCCAATTCTAAAATTTTCTGGCTCCGTTACTGAAATGTCACTACCTTTCTGAGCCATGGTTTCTTCATATGTTAATTGAGAACAATAACACCTACTTCATATTTGGAAAAATGAAATATATATTCTTGTAAAGCATCAGTACAGACTGATGATGAATTAATGGTATTTATTATGGTGATTATTAATCTGATGTATCATGCTTGAGATTTGGATGCCATACTGATTCTTAGTGTGTGTGTGTGGGGGTTGTTTATCCATTTCAAATGTAGAACTAAAATTTTAAAGTCAGTTTGTAGGAGTGTTATCAGTATGCCTCCATTAAAAGCATAATGCATGAATGTTGTGTCTTCTATCTGTCAAGATATTTCTAATTATTTTATAAATATTAACTCATTTAGTCCTTGTAAAAAATTGAAGAGGTAAGTTCCAGTATTATCTCCATTTGACAGATGAAGAAACAGAAGCACTTCTGAGGTGAAGCATGTTTCCCATTGCACATAGTCAATCAGTAGCACTTATAAGATTAGGCATCTTTTCCAATGCCACAGAGCTATGAAGTAGCAGAGCTGGGGCGTGAACTAGGCAGTCTTGTGCTACAATCTCTTTTGTCCCTCGGTTTTGCTTCCTCTCCACAAAAGCCTACGGCCCATGGTCCTGTGATTAATAGCAGCAACGTCAACTGGGACCTTTTCAGAAATGCAAACTCTCAGGTCCATTCCCCAGAAGTATAGAATCAGAAATTCTGGTGGGAAAACCCATCAAACGATGTTCACAAGCCCTTTGGGTGGCTGTGATTTGGGCTCAAGTTTGGGAATTCCTGTCCTAAGTTATTACATTTAAGCCATAATACACAAAGTGTGTGCTTCTAGTGTATTAGAATAATGCATTGAAGGAACAATTTTTGATTGCCTACTATGTGCTAGCTGCCATTATACTTGCAGGTATTGCCACACAGAGCAAAATTAGAAGTATTCCCTGGGAAACAAACAGTAAAAGACATAAATAAATACAAGATCCCAGCTTCAGCTCTGATAATTTCCAGGAGAGAAAAGAGAAGTGGGATACTAAAGCATATGACAAAAGGTGAGAGGTGGTAGTGGTGACATAACGTCTTCCCTAAGTATGTAATATGTGAGGACCTGTGAAACCAACAGTTCTCGAATTTGGCTGCACATTACAAAAAACTGGGGAGCTTTAAAAATGCCAAGTCTGATCCCAGATGAACCATATGAAAAGTCAAAGCTCTCAGGTGATTCTAATGTGCAGCCCAGGTTTGGAGTCACTGTGTTATAGGATGCATAGGAAGTATGTAGCCATGATGGAAGAGTGGGGAGCATGAAGTTAGTGTCAAAATAAAGAGGATTTGATGGAGCAAGAAACCAGAAAACTCACAAGATTTGTTTATACATTATGCATTCATTTAATAATGCATTTAATGTAGGATGCACAAAACTGATTAGTTTCTAATTACAAGCTAATAGTATATGTACTTAGATTAGAAGAGATGTTAGGAAGATACAACTGGAAAATATAATATGAAGAGACAGAGGAGTTTGGCTAAAGGAATCTGCCACTTATTTCACATAAAAATTTCAGTAAACATCTATGGAGTGACTACTAAGTGCTCTCGCAGGAAGCTCTGGAGATCAACCTGAATTTGCAAAGCTTTTCCCACCCCCAGTAATCTCAGGGTGTGCTAATGTAATGCTTCTAGGAAAAGCAGCTTTTATTTTAGAATAGAATTGTAACTTGGTTTTGGTTAGGTCCTGATTCAGGTAGAAAATAAGTAGAAGATACATAAACTGTGGTTCTGCTCAACATCCTATTTCCAAGACTAACTGAAATATAGTTAGTAGCTGGATATAACTCGTTGAAGAAAGTATATTGTCTGAGACTAAAATATGAAAAGTTGATTGTATTGCTGGCCTCAATTAATAGCTCCCCCTCTACCCATACTCTGGTCAAAGAGACTTTGCAGCTCCTCCCTTCAAGAGGTGTAATCTATTTCCCTAGCCCTCACTCTGGGCTGGTCTCGTGAGTTGCTCTGACCAGCAGAAAGCCGAGGAATTGATAATATGCCACTTCTCAGCCTCAAGAAGTCTTGCATGATTCTGTTCTCGCTTGCTCAGCTAACTCACTAGAGAATTAGAGAGACCTATGGCCCAATCACCCTCATTACCTCGGGCAACAGCCAGTTAACTCCCAGACTCAGAACTACTGAGATGACTCACAGGGACCACAGACACATGATAGAGCCCAGACAAAACAAGAAGCATCCAGCTGAACCCAGCCTAAATTGCTGACCTGTAATGATTGAGAACATAAGCTACAAGGTATGACCAAACAATATGGTGAATGTGTAAACTTAAAAAATATATTACAGTAAAAGACACAGTGCCATGAATCCCCCTCAAAATACTCCCCCTCACTTCAAACACACTTATCCCATCGTTCTTGCCACTTTCTGAAGCAGTTCTGGAAGTCCTCTTTCGTGAGTATCTTTAGTTAGACTGTCATGGCTGCCTAGATGTCCTGAATCATTTTGATTTTGGGCAAGAGCCAGAAGTCGCACGGTGCCAGATCCAGTGACTAAGGTAGATGAGGACACACCGTAATGTTTTTATTTGATAGAAATTGCCGTACCAGACGCATGTGCGACACGGAGCATTGTCATGATGGAAGATGATTTACAGCACACTTCAAAACACACCTTCTCTCAACCGTAGCTCACACCTGACTATCTGCACTGAACAAGTTGAAACTTGTCACACACACTCTTACTAAGGTTTAATGTGCTGCATCCTGTATTGAAGATCCCTGCCTTTCCGTTGGATGGCACTCGGAAGCAGCATTCACCGTATTTTGTGATCATACCAAAAGGCTCTGGATCACACATTACTTCTCGTGTGGCAATTTCTGTCAAATACAAACATTACGGTGTGTCCTCATCAACCTTATTCACTGGATCTGACACTGTGCGACTTCTGCTCTTACCGAAAGTCAAAATGACCATGAAAGGTAAACATTTTGAATCAATTCAGGATATAGAGGCAGCCTGGACAATACAACTAAAGACATTCACAAAAGAGGACTTCTAGAACTGCTTCAGAAAGTGGCAAGAATGATGGCATAAGTGTGTTTGAAGCAAAGGGGAGTACTTTGAGGTGGATTAATGGCAATGTCTTTTACCGTAATAAATATTTTAAATTTAAACATTAATTGTATTTTTTAAATCTCATAAATAAATGAAATCATAAGCTAAGTAAATGGTTATTGTTTTAAATTATTATGGTTTGGTGTGGTTTGTTGTACAGTGGTAGCTAACTGATAAAATAAACTTTAGGAAACTTTAAAATAATTTTTCATATGCATTTTGTGAAATGAGTCAGGAGATTCCTTCTGAACAATGACTCTTATGAGAACAATGACTCTTGTGAGAACAATACTCACTAAAAATAAAAGTTATGAATGCTAATTATACTTTCTCTATTGCAGTTTTTAGGCTCTGCTGTTTTATTGTAATATAATTATCAAATTAACTTGGTTTAAACCTAAGACAGGAGGTTTCTAAGTAGCAGTGATTTGTCTGTCTTGGTAGAAATGAGAACATTAAAGGAATATGTTGAGTCTGTAATTGTGTGACATATTATTTTTTGGCAGCAGTGATTTGGGAAGAAGAAGCGCTAACATAGATTTTGTTCTATTAAAAAATAATCACAGAATCCTGCCCCCCTATCATAAGGCCACAAATAACTTAATTAACGTGTATAAAACAAGACACTTGAACAAGCAAGTTCCCTCACTCTACAACTTGTATGAGTGTGTGTGTGTGTGTGTGCGCGCGCATGTGTGTTTCTCTGTGTGCCACATGACATTTGCTTTATGATCAGTCTTGATAAACTCTAGGGGAGAAAGCAGGGTTAAGCCACTTGGTCTTGTCATGAAACGTCCCCAACACATCTTCCAGAGTGTGGGATCTTCTGTCAGTCCCACATGTGTGATTGCCATTTGCTAATGGGCCTTTCTCCATGAGTAAGGAAGCTGGGTCATGTGTTGGACATATGTCAGGAGGGGACAAGAGAGCATGAGAACATGCTCACAGCTACAGTTAGCGGAGGGGTCCCGATACATGTTTATACACTCTGGATTATGCCATTTTACTGATACCTGTATATGTTGTCTATCTTTGAAGATACCTGCATATACATACAATATCAGAATATCAAGGCTGGGAAATGAAAATTTAAAAAAAACATTCAACTCTGTTTTGATTTTTAGCATTTTTAGTAAATGAAGATGTCTGTGCTTTCGGATGTGCACTGGTGTGCTGGCTAATGGTGTAGTGGTTCTCCCTTTCCAGTTCTGCTAGAAGCATTCTCCATTTTCCCTTAAGTGGAGTCTGAGGGGACCACCTCAGAGGTGCATGGGGAAAACAGTGTACTGTATTGGAATTGAGACTGATTTGGAGGTTGGGAGACTCTGCTCTTATTCTTTTCCTGCCACTCTTTACTAAGTGATCTTGGGTAAGTCATTCAGCCATCAACTAGTTTCCATTTCATCTAGAAAACAAGAGTTGACAATGTCTTAAGTTCCTTGGTAGCTATTTCTTATGACAGTAACTGGGAAAATTTGGAAGACATTACTCACCGACATGGGGGCCGTATATATGATTTTTATTAATTTTGCCTCAAGACCTAAAATATTAGATGAAGGAACTTTAAGGTGTTCCCGCACCACCCCTCTCCATCTGGCTTTAATAGTCATGCTTTGCACTGCAAAAGTCCTTAATGCTTTAGTGCCCACATCCATGTAGTATTTGCAATTGAATGTTGATTAGAAAATAATTTATAGGTATTGTCTTTTAACATGTCTAAAGTGAAAAATTTGATACTTAAAAGGGTATGTTTCTCATTTTTGGAGTTTCTACTCATATAAACATAGAATAATGTATGTGATTCACTGGTTCTGGAACTCCTTATTAAAAGAGTTATAGGCCTTTTAGCAACTTCATTAAGCTAGCTCTTCAAAAACATATTCCAGTATAAAGATTCAGTTAAGGAGTTCTATTGTTATCGAGAAGATGATGCCCTTTTAAGAGAAGAACACTTTTCTTTCCAGAAAAATATTTTGGATCAACTTTGACTAAGGCTTAAGAAAT
Organism: Rhinolophus sinicus; assembly: GCF_036562045.2. NCBI lineage: Eukaryota > Metazoa > Chordata > Mammalia > Chiroptera > Rhinolophidae > Rhinolophus > Rhinolophus sinicus. Next base: position 48,186,963 of record NC_133762.1, read on the forward strand.
GATTTATGGGCTTCAGTTGACCCATTTGTTATTTATCTAGGCAAAATGAGTTTTCTATTGATTGGATGTCATCTCTGATTACATTTTATCTCTGGAGTGGAATCTAAGGATGGAAGAGAGAGATGATGAGAAATGCATCTTCTTTTCCCTGTGAAAGCTTGAGAGAAAGGCATCTTACATCACATGGTCTTTTCCTTGTTTCATGGATGGTAAACTGATGCGTCACATCCTGAAGTTTGTGATTAGATGTTTCTTCACTGGTGTAAGACACTTATAATGACACTAATATAGGGGACTAAGCCTTTATGCTACATGCCATCTTATTGCATTATACTGACATGATGATTCTTATAGTATTTCTTATTTGCACTGCTCACTACATTCACATTCTAAAGTTTAAAAATCTTCATAGCGACAACCTAGTAGGTATTTTTGGTGTTTATTATTTTGTGTATAACTTAATTCTGAAGTATGATCCACACGCGGAAAAATGAACATGTCATAAGCAGACAGCTTGATGCACTTCACAGGCGGAACATACATGTAACCAACACTCAGATCAAGAAGCAGCCCTTTTCCAGCTCGCCAGAACTCTCCATCCTGCTCCCTTTCTGAGCAAGTGTGACTGTTCTCCTGACTCCTAACAGAATATTTTGATCTGGCTTATTTTTGCTTCACATAAAATGAATCAGACAGTATTAAGGTCTGGCTTCTTTTGCTCAACATCATATTTGTAGGATTCACTTATAGCATCCTCATTGCTGTGGAGTAGTCTGTTGTGTGAATGCACATAACTCATCCACTCCACTGCTGATGAACATTTGGGCAATTACCATGTTGGGGCTAGTAGGAATAATGCTGCTATGAATATTTTAATGCATTACCTTTCAGTGAACACATGTGCACATTTTTTTCTTGAGAATAAGCCTAAATGTAGAATTTGTAGGTCATAGGTATACATTTTTTTCTAAGTATAATATTAGAGTATAATATTAGAATTGGGTATGAAGAGTTGACTAAATTATGGAGCTAAAAATTATTTTGCTTGAAACCTGAAGTAAGTGCTGTTTGGGGAAGGAAGAATAATGTGAAGGAATATAACGTTTTTATTCATGGGAATACATTTCAGTGCTTCTTAGCTAACATTGTCAGCTCTTATAACTGACTGGCAGGACTTTAAAGTGTGCTGACACAGACATTTTGTGCTGGGCTGCTCCTGGCCCAGTGTTCTTGTCACATAAACTCTTCTAGCCCAAACCTTGAAAGTGTTACAGGAAGTGGCATTAGCTCTTTTTTTTGGTTCTTTTGTAGCACCAGGTTGCTCATCTCTCCTTGTTCCCATTTGAGGTAATACACTGACAGTTGTCAAGATGAATCATGGCTCTTTCTCAGACACACAAGGAGACCAAGTTTGTGACTAATAAACAAATCCTCCGGACACAGGATTAGCCATCAAGAGCCGCCCTTGTCTAGGCAAGTTCAGGCCTGAAGTGCAACTTCTGACAGCCAGTGGGGAAAGCAAGCATCGGCAGAACAGTTGTGTTTATTTGCGTCTCTGAATTTGAAAATGCGTAACTTTTTAAAATCCCCTGTATTTCCTCCAAAAATTGTATTAGCTTATTTATGCCCCTAATGTTTGTCTGCCCATTTCTGCATGTGCTCAGAATCCAGGGAGGGTGGCTGTGGAATGGAAGCCTGAAGGGAAAAGTGATTTCAAGGCTAGTCCTAGTGGTCATTGAACATTGCCTTTCTCTTGCACAACTTTTACTCTCTCTGCCTCTCCCTCTTCCTTTGCACTGATGTCATGGGATTCAAATGATGGGCGTCTTGAAAACATTGAAGACAAATGAGATGTGAAGAGGGGCAATTGGGGTTTTGGGTGGTACTATGTTTCTCTGAAAATAAGACCTACCTGGAAAATAAGCCCTAGCATGATTTTTCAGGATGACATTCCCTGAACATAAGCCCTAATGCATCTTTTGGAGCAAAAATTAATATAAGATCCGGTCTTATTTTCGGGGAAAGACGGTATGTACTGATTAGCTGCATAGATGTTTCAGGTCTCCTTAGATTTTCTTGGAAACCATTTTCCTAATTGTTCCAAGTTGGCTTTGTCTGACATTACTCAAGAGTTGTGTGTGCATGTGTGTTAGGAGGATGTCAACACCAGGTTTTGCAATCACCTATATGCTGCTGGTTCTGCAGCATCTGCATGGAGCCAACCCTTACAGTTACAAAAGAACATTTGATACTGGTTGGCTATAAGTAGCTATTTCCTTGTGTGGGAATTAGGTGACATTTTGAATCCCTTGGAATTGGCCTCCTCTCTTAGCAACATCCTTCTGCCTTAAGTGCCAATCAGAGAAAGCCTTGTATCCTCTTGCTTGAAGGACAGAAGAGGTTGGGGTTTAACTTAGTTTCAAGAGACTGGACAATTTCATTCTCACCTGCTGAAAGCACCATGTTTATTGAAAAGAAACTTTCAGAGTGGTCTCAATTAAACCCAGGCAGTTTGATTTAACTTGTTTTTAATTGTAACGGGTTATTTTTTCTGGCACAGAGCCACTCAGAATTTTATCTGTGAGTTTCCCAGATAATCTCCCTCTTCTTGCAGAATTTTCTCAGCGATGTTTGGAATTCCGCTGCATTTTCTTCTCATTTTCTGGAGTATGCTTTATATCATTTACATCATTGAAACAGCTTGGCAGTTTTCCTCTTCACAGATCTACAACCTGTCTCCAGAGGTCAAGGTTGTTTCCTACAGAACCGGAGGCATCCAACAATGGCAGGCCCCATCCCTCTATTCAGTAATTAATTGTGTCTCAAACTTTGGGTTGTTTTTGCCTCATTATTGTTACAAAGAAGGGCCTATTGCCATCTCTGATAGGAAAGGAGTCGGGTAGAGATAGAGATGGAGGAGTTAGTGTTAGGGAAAGAGGTGCTATCAACATCAGCATCACTCGGGAACTTCTTAGAGAGGCAAACCTACTGAATCAGAAATCCTGGGGCTGGGCTCAGCAATATATGTTTTAACAAATCAGTTTGAAATAGGCTAAAGTTGGGATAGCTTCTCTCATAAAAGATTGCCTTTGTGCCAGTCTTAAATATTAAGACATTATAAACTTTGGGAGAATTGTCTGCTTTTTTTTCTTTCCCATTTGCTTTTGTTTTTTCAGCTGTGGTAATTTGTACTGCAAGTAATATGACGATATAATATAAACACAGGTAAATATTAGCTGCAATTTCCTTAAGCCTGGGCCCTTTTTTCTCCAAGGGAAGCATGATAAAAGAGCCACTCTGAATTACATTGACTATCTAGTGCTTCACTTTGTATGTATGAAAAAACGTGATTAAAGTCTATACTCTTAGGCTTATAACCTGAATGCCTTCTAGACCAGGCTTTCCCTCTCGATTCTCCTGAATAAAGTTTCTACCGTTTTTTGATATTTTCTTCTTCATTGTTGCTTCAAAACAGTGTTTTGATTTTCTATTTTTTCCTATTTCTTTCTGGAAATTTCTGTCAGGGCATCCTTAATTGTGGGCTTCTCTTGAGTGTATATGACAACACAAAACTCTGAGTTACAACTGGAAAGATTAGAATTCAGAATATGGCTGTCTTACCACTGCTATGTCAACAAGTCATGATAGCTGTTCCACAGCATGTCTGCTGTGGTATAAATAAAGGGCTGGAGGGCTCACTTCCTAAAATATAAAATTGACGTGTCACTTAGTGTGATTAGGAAGGAGAAATCATGGAGCAACAAACCACCGTGGGTTAATTTTCACGTTAAATTTATGGAAAACTTTGACGACTGTCCTTTTAATTATTGGATGCTCATCCGCATGTGTCCATCAGTGTTCTGGTCGATGTTCAATAGTTTATCTATCCCTGAAATATGTGCAAGTGTATTTGAAATGCACAGCCTATTTTTCGAGTAGATGACATCACTGGCTGGTAACTTCCAGAACTTCTTTTCTCCTTCAAGCAAGCATAGAGTACAAATTTTGACGCCCCCCCCCCGCACCCCCTCCAAAAGAAAAAAAGAGTATTAGATGACAAGAATAATGGATCCCATTGAAGAACTAGTTGTTAGGAAAGTACCTCAAAATAAAATCAAATAAACTGAAAATTTAAGAACCAAGTGAACTTTTTAAAGGGATAATAGTCTAGCATAGACACCTCTAATTGGTTATAAAACAATTTTTCAATTATTTATTTAAGGATGAAGATGAAGGTCATCAATTATTTCTGAAATAGTCAAACTCGAGTGTAATAAAAAATGTAAGCATCCACACTTATGCCTCAGGTGAACTTTTTCTTTGAAAGAGAAAACTTATGGGAGACCTTGCAAATCCTTCAGGAAAAGAAGGCAGTACAATTATGTATTGGTGAGCAAGCGCTGTCTCTGTATTAAAACTGTTTTTCTCTTTGGAACTTGAAAGCTTCACTCTCCTCTGCTGTCTTCAAAGGCATTCCACACCAGGGAAAATGGCATAATGACAGCATTGCTGGCTGAGGCTGTGTGGTGAGGTCTGGAGCTGGAGCCTCAGGTCCCTGCCTGCCTCTGTCACTCTGCTCCACCCTCTTGCTTCACCCAGCACATCCAGCTGTCTTTCCAGGGGCCAATCCTGGAACTAGCTCAGACCTGGAATGCTCTGGAACCCAGAGATGCCTCCATCTTGTTTGTTTATTCTCTTCCTGCCAGTCAAATTGAGCATTTTATTAGGATAGGATAGGATCCTTGAATCAAATCCAACAGATAGAATCTGAAAGCTCTGCTTTCAAACACATTTGATTAATATTAATGTTAGTTTTTTTTTTCAGAAAGGTACTTATTTTTTTAAACCACTTTATTAAAATAGAATTTACGTACAATAAAATGTCAGATATTAAATGTAGAATTTGATGAGTTAGGCTAATGTATGCAACTGTCCTACCAATTAAGGTGTATAACACTTGATCAGTCCAGAAAGTTTTCTATTGTCTCTTTGCAGTCACTCCCCACCCCTGCCCTGGGTGATCACCAATCTGATTTCTATCACTATAGATGAACTTTTCCTGTCCTAGAATTTCACATGAAGTGGAAACATACAGTATATATATATATTTTTTACATCTGGCTTTTTCCACTCAATATAATGTAAACATACAAACTTACACCCCAACCTAATTTTCTTTGAAAGAGGGAACTATGGGAGGCTTTGAGAATCCTTCAGGAAAATCGAATTCACCTGTTTTGTTGCATGTATCAGTATTTTGCTCTTTTGTACAACTGCGTTGTAATCTATTATGTGAATATAGCCAATCCCCTGTTAATGGATATTTGGGCCATTTCCCGTTTTGGGTATTATAAATTAAGCTTCTATGATCATTCATGTACAAGTATTTTTGTGGACATATGTTTTGATTTCTCTTGAGTAAATACCTCGGGGATAGAATTGCTTAGTCACGTTTAACTTTGTAAGCAAATGCCAAACTGTTTTCCAGAGTGGTTGTTCATAGACAATCTATGAGGGTTTGAGTTGTTCCACATGCTTGTCCATACTTTATAACGTCAGTCTTTTTAATTTTAGCCATTCTCGTAGATTTAAGTGGTATGATCAAACTTTGTTTTAATAAAAAATCTTCTATTCCCTTTTGGGTTTTCTTACTGGTAATTATAATAAGGGGACCAATCACTTCAGAATATAATGTAGAGATGTAGAAAATCACCCAGGATGCAATGAACAGAGATCACAAGCTCATTTTCACAGCTCATTAACTTTGTTCTGTGATTAAAATGGAAACTTTAGGGCATTATTTCTGTTTTCGTCCTCTCTCGGAAATTTAATCTACGTGAATACTTCATATTTCTACATTAAAATTTCTGAAGGAAGGCATTGTATTAGTTTCCTATGGCTACTGTAACAACTTACCACAAACTTTGTGGTTTAAAATAACAGAAATTTATTCTCTCACAGTCCTGGAGACAAGAAGTTCAAATCAGTTTCCTTGGGCCAAAATCTAGATGTCAACAGGGCCATACTCTCTCTGGAGGCTCTAGGGGAGAATCTGTTCCTTGCCACTTCCTGCTTCTGTTGGCTGCTGCCATTTCTTGGCTTGTGGCTACATCACTCCCATCTCTGCCTCCATCTTCACATTGCTACCTCCACTATGTATTAATGCTACCTCTGCTTCTGTCTTATAGGAACACTCGTGATTGCATTAGTGCCCACTGGATAATCCAGCCTACTCTCCCCATCTCAAAATTCTTTACTTAATTACATTCTTAATTACAATGGGATGGATTTTTCAGCCTAGCATAAGCATTCAGCCTTAAAGCTAGTTGTGTTTAAAGCTGAGGTTCCTGATCTCTTTTGAGGAGGAGGGGGTTAAGGATGGCTGGGAGAATAAGAAAAATATATGGGTACACAGATTGCATGAACAATTCCTGCAAGTTCTATGACCCTCTGGAGTTCATCTATGAATATTAGGAATAAAATGCCATGATGAGCAGAAATGGAGCCCAAACCCAGGCACAGTAGACTGTATTATTTGTTCATAATTCTTCCTCCCTCTTCTCCCCCACCCAGTGCTTCTTATGGATTCCCTGTGGGCAGAGTGTTCTTTCCCTCTTGAGTTTGGTTTTGGCTACATAACTTACGTTGGCTAATGGGATGTGAACGGAAGTGATAGTGTATAGTTCAAAATTAGGGCTTGAAGGGACTTCTCAAACTTCCATCAGCCCTCTTGGAACTCTGGTCTCTGCCATGCATAGATCTTGCTGCAGGTGGTGGTCACTGCTCCTGCCTGGGTCCTGGAAGGAGAACTTGTGGAGCAAACCTAAACTGGACCCAAAGCCTGACCCAGCTATTAATAACTTCTGATACCAAGAACTTCTAATAACTTCTGATACCAATAAATTTCTAATAACTTCTGGACCACAGCTGACTGGAAGACCTATGAGCATGAATTAAACGTCTGTTATTGTAAGCCAGTGAAGTTTTTGAGTTGTTAGGTAACATTGTCATATCAAAAGCTGATTGATACATCGCATTTAAATCTCTATCTACTTTTCTACTCTGGCAAGCTGTCTTGGACAATGTAGAGGAAAATCTTAGTATTCATTACGTTTTTCTCTCTAAAATCCTGGAGTACTAGTTAAGCATCCAGCTCCCCATTTCCTCTTTCTTGCTCCCCTTAGGGAATGAGTCAAACGCGCTTCCTAAACCAAATGCACTCTAGTCCCAAAAGAAAATGCCAAATCGTGATACTTTAAGTGGACTCAGAATCAAATGGCTCTTTTTGGAGTTAAAATGGAAAATGAGCAAAATAAGCAGTTCTCTTTTCTCACTTAAAAGTGAATCCTGATTTCACAATACTTAGCGACAAAGGAAAGGGGAGGAAGTCTGCCATCCTTTTCTTGGAATCTGGGGCAACATTCATCTTCCTTCCCTCTAATTGTTTTGTTTTCAATTATAGTTGACATTCGATATTATTTTATATTAGTTTTAAATGTACGGTGTAGTGGTTAGACATTTATATAATTTGTAAAGTGATCCCCCCGATAAATCTAGTACCCACCTGGCACTGTGCATAGTTATTGCTGTATTATTGACTGTATCCCCTATGCTTTGCTTTACATCCCCATGATATTTTGTAACTATCAATTTGTACTTACTAATCCCTTCGCCTCTCCCTCCCTCTAATTTTTTGATAGTTGCTGATTTTGGGATCTAATGAAAAGAGATGGAATGGGGTTTGGGAGGAGCTGACAGCTCAAATGCTGGACTTGAACATCTGTGAAATAGGCAATTACCAGGCTTCCTTTATGAATTCCACAATATTCATTACACTTCAGTTTCATTCTTAGGCAAAATTTCTTTGTGTACAAAGAAAGTATTTGTAAAACTTGTGTGGGTTTGAGGTTTATTATGGTAAAACAAACAAAAACCAACAGTCTCCTCTCCCTCACATTTTACCTGTTAATTATTATTATTTATTCAATGCTAGTTTGCTGTATGCACTTTTCTTGTCAGGATTATTGGTACGAAGTTATAGCCAAGCTTTTAATCTAGAGAAATCCTTATTACTCCTAACATTCCATTCTATGAGAATTTTTCTTTCAATAAAAATTTAAAAGTCAATATTAAACAAAGCAAAGATATTGGAAATTCATAGTTGTCTTCAATTGATTCCTTCCTTGACTTCAGTATTAGGGCTCTTAACTCCCCTCCCCTAAAATTAGCAAATGATGCATGGGAAAAAAAATATAAAGAACTGCTGATAAAAAAAAAAAGCAGCTCTAAAATGTGATAATGCTGATAGCATTATAGATGAAGAGTCAGTGAGTTGGGAGAACGGTGTGTCTTAGAGATGGCAGTTTGTATGTTCCCCTTGATGAGGTAGTTGTTGGAATAGGATATCTATTCTGTCAAGCTACCTTCACCTGTAAGAGTTAAGGTCTGAACTTTGTTCCACTGGTTATATTTCAAATCATTAAAATGTAACAGATACAAAAGTGGTCCTGTCCCATCCATTTAAAGTTTCCAACATAAATTATTACTTTGCACAGTACACTTAAAGTCAGGTCTGTTTTCTATCAATACTAAATGAAAATGGAAAAATAAAGCCAGAGAAGATGCTAAAGTTCATTGATGTAGTAAAAAGTGAAAAGGAAAGCAAATGACATTCCATTTGCCAAAAGCCTACCAGCTCTGCCTTTGATGTTGAGGTTGTTCAATTACCATGGAAAGTGAAAGATGTTCCATAATCATCAAATTGTCATTTTCCCCCGTCCTGAACATTGTAGTGCATTTCCTGTCTTAGTGAAGCAAGATAAATTAGGTTCAGGAGTCTCCATGGAAAGGCCACTTTTCATTCCATGTAGTGCTGACCTTTTTTCCTTTCTGATGAATACAATTTTGAAGTCCTTTTTATTTACCAATGCATTCCTGTCTCAGAATGGCATTTCGGTTCTTTACATTTCTGTACTTTTTTTCCTTTCCTGGGGCATCCTCTTCCCTGTGTTATTTAAGTAGTCAGATGCTACTTTATGTTTCATTTAACGTGATGGGGTCCCTTAAACACGTTTGTGCTTGTTTGAAGTATAACAGTTGGCACTGGCATTCTAATAGAAAGTAAACCAAAACACCAAAACTTACTTTAAAACACCTACTTTGTTGGATGTATGACATCTACTCAACAGAAAGAGAAATGGATTTGGTAATGATTATTGGTTGGGTCTCAGATTCTGCTTCTTGCCAGTTTTAACACATGTGCCAATGACAAGACTTGCTCAAAACATCCCTGTGTCTCCTGTCAATCAGGCAGCTGAAGCTTATTGCGGTGGCCTGATCTGCAGAACTGAGCTCTGCCATGTGAAGCCCACTTTCTAATGCTGGTTCCATCTGGTTTCTTTAACCTCACAAAGTTGATATTATTTGGTTACAACACACTCAGGGGCAAATTTGTTCATAGTTATTTTCCACCAATGTGGTAAATGTAACATCTACTTAATTTGCTGGCTAGATTTATTCTTTTTCTTTGGATACTGTTTCCTGAACCCCATCTTCAGGTTAAGTTCCACTCAAGAGCCAGAACCAAAGTAGTTCTTAGGGGTTCAGTACCCTGGAGAGGTAGTATTAATGCAACCATATTACCCATTTCTAGACAGTGGGCTTCTCTGGTTTTTTTTGAGACCCAGACTAAATCTTTGTTCCATTTTCCATTCTGGGTCTCTCTCTCAAATCTGTCTTAATGAATGCCTAGTCTCTATATTTGATTCCTACTCAGGTACACAATCAGGGCTTGAGTCTCCACTCTCAGTCTACACAATTTCTAATAGTAATAGTAATAATAACAATAATAAATAAAATAACAACAACAACAATAACTACCTATTAATGGGTGTGTGCTCACTACAAGGGCCCAATACTAAGCTTGTTAAATGCCTCAATATGCCCCAAAGTTGGAAAAAACATTTACATATTAAAAATTATGTAGTTGTTTTAATATCAATTAGAAACATTTTTATTTCAAAAAGTTATGAACTTCTTTTAATTGAATTACAAAAAATATACGTTATTTCAAACCTGTCATTTGTGTGGATATTATTGCTTGGATAAAGCTAAAGGAGAAGAGAGAGTGAATTTAAAGTTGAAAAATATTAAGAACGAATGTTTTCTCCTGAAGCACTTGCTCCTGCAGGTAGGTCCATAAGGTGTCCAGCTTTCCTGAGGTTATCACTTCTTTTTGTCCCTCCAGTCTAGGGGTGGGAATGGCTTCCAGTGTTTGCTTATTTCTGAGTTACCTCAATATCTTCTATTGGCTCTCGGCTTCTTCATTCTCTTTTGACCACAGCTCTGTATTAATTTTTTTTCTATGTAAATATGTAAAGTGGTTTCTCTTTTCCTGGCTAGATCTTGTCTGACACAGTAGATGTCTTGACCACATCTTTATTTAAAGGGTGAGATAACCAAGGTTTGATAAAGCTTTGCAATTTGCCTAGGATTTTACAACAAAAAAGGGACAGAACAAGAATAAAGTGTAGGTCTGTTTAATTCTACAGTCTATTGTCTTGATTCTTGAACTTCTGCACACTTTCGTTGACCTCTAAGGCTTGCCTGACACCAGTCACATACCTGAATGGCCTTACAACCAGAAACTATAGCCCTCACTGAACAATATTTTTTATGAGTAAGTAGAGTTGCCCTCTAGAAATTTGCTGTACCCAGAGAATTTGTCTATTTCCTTGTCTCCACTCAGTATGCCCCTACTTGTACTAACCATTTCATCCTGCTGGTTCTTCAGAAGATTCCCATAACCCCAGATCCAGAGTAACCCCGGAATCATTGTGACTGTATTTGTTACAATACCAGCAGAAAGAAGCTGGCAGAGTCTAATTAAGATAATTCGAGGAGAAGTTGGCAGATTGTATTTAGCAAAGATGGCCACATTGATATGAATATACATGTCCCATCCTACATACTCCCTATAGAGTGTGAAGCTGACATGCTTCCGTCAAGAGGTATGGTGTATGTTCCTTCCCCTTGGATCCGGGTGGATCTTTTCGACTGCCTCCATCAACAGAATGCAGAAGTGATGCTCTGTAAATTCAGAGATGAGACCATAAAAGGCAATATGGCTTTCTCTCTCTCTCCACCTCTCTCTCTCTCTCTCTCTCTCTCTCTCTCTCTCTCTCTCTCTCTCTCTCTCTCTCTCTCTCTCTCTCTGTCTCTGTCTCTGTCTCTCTCTCTCTCTCTCTCTCTCTCTCTCTCTCTCTCTCTCTCTCTCTCACACACACACACACACACACCCCATTATGGAAAAATCCAGGTGCAATAATCATAAAGCACAATAGAGAGACCCATATAGGGAATAACTGAGCCTCTCATTTAATAGCCAGCACCAACTTGCCCACCATATAAGCCACCATGGAAGTGCATCATCTAGACCTAAATGACTGAAGCCCCAGCCATCATATAACTGCAACCACATGAGAGATCCTAAGCAAGAACTGCCATTCCAAGCTCTTCCCAAATTCTTGACCAACAGGAGCTGTGAGAACTAACACATGATTGTTATTTTAAGCTACTACATTTTAGGATGATTTGTTAAGCTGTGATAGATAACCAAACAGAGGGTTTAACAAAGCGTCTATTTGGGAAACTGTTCACAGGCTAAGGAAAGTGACAAGAGGTAGTACAGTATCTTAGAGCTTCTAATAACCAGGCTGCCACAGTCCTAGTCATGGGAAGCACAGAGCTGTGGAGAGAGGTCTACCTGGAGAGAAGGTGTGACTTTTGGTCAAGGGCTGTGACCAGGCCAACTCAGTCTCTCAGGGAGATAACTGGGGGGGGGGGGGGGGGGATAAAACTTCAACCTCAATCTCCTTCTCTTTCAAGTCTCAGCTGAGAGGCTCTATATTGGCAATTGGGTTAATCCAAGCATCAGAGGATGAGTTGGCATTTAATAAACAAAGATACTGGGTGAGTTGATATGTTTGATTAGCAGGAAATGCACACAAAGCGGAAGCAGGCTTTTAACAAGCTATGTCTTGAAAGAACCTAGATTTTATCTCAAGCTTCAGTCTTACTAGACTACCCTGTGCAGTTATCCTATCTGTACTGGCGGTGAGGGCACTGCCAGCTTTAACATTCCACATCTTTCTTTTCTATGAATTGTTATTAAAGAAAGAACTACATTACTTAATGAGCTCTAATCCCTTAGGAGAAGCCAGAGGGGATTTTATTAGCCAAGATATTTTATCCAATTAATTAAAGAGACAATTTTCAGTTTTTCCCTTTCTTTTGGTTTCATACTGACAGGTTCTTCCCTTGATCTTTCTTCCTTCTCTCCTATCTACTGTTCTTGTTCATTCCTTCTGCTATTAATATCCTCCAACAGTCTCTATGGGCCATCTCCATGGTCTCAACATCTCCTTGCTGTTTAAATGCCTAATGGGACATTATGTTCCAGCAAGTCAAACTTCAGGAGGTCAATGCACTTTCCATCCCTAATGTGTCTAAATCATCCAGACATCCTCTGCTGCTGCTTTTCATTCATTATCTGGAATAATAAATCAGAACCCTCAGCAAATCTATTTCTGTGTTCTTTTAAAACCATGATTAGAATCAAGATTCTCAAACAAAATTGAGAATGTGATTTTTATTCTGATTTCCTGATAAAAAACTCATTGGGGAGACAATACTAAATGATGTGTAAGTGTGTCAAATTTGGGTCTCATAGAAACTTTCATTTAAATGATAATCATGATCTTTCATTCATCAGATAATTAATGGGCGTTTATTATGTCAACAGTGCTATGTTAGGTGATATGGGGAAGAGAGGAGCATTCATAATTAGTATCCCCGAGAAACTATGATGTTTAATTAATGACCAAATGTTCCCCTTACGTTAAGGGTTATTTTACTCTCCTCATAATAAATATCATTTAGAAAATATCTTATAGATTATTAATAGTGTCGGCCAAACAGCATCCTGTTTATACATCTGTGCTAGACAATGATTGCATTTATGACACAGGGAGGAAAGCTCTGGTTCAACGGTATAGAAGCACAGAGGCTTAATTAAAGTGGTACAACTAATCGATAGCGGAGATGAAATGATTTTCATGCCTCTCCAGGATTTCCACTTCAATATTGTTTCACATTAGACTGAGTTTCTTGGCTCTAAAAATTGTGTGGTTTCAGATCCAGAAAGCCAGCAACTCTTTTGATGTATCTTAATATGCTAAAGGAGAACTCGTTTTCCTAGAGAGGACACAGTCCTTGGCACACACTAGGTATTCAATGATTATGTGCTGAATGTATCAATGACAGGAACCTTCAGATAAACCCAATCAAGTCTGTTTCCTTTCTCTTCAAGTCCATCTTGTGCAATGTTATCCTCAATTCACCCCTAACTTTATTTTCCCAGAAGTAGTGAGTGGTTTTCTACAAGTATGCTATTTCTGGGATCTTGTTTGGCTCCAATTTTTCTTTCTTTCCTTCTTTTTTTTTTTTTTTTTTTAAAGAGTCCTGACTTTCCAGATTTGAGTAGCAGCTGCTTTTTTGAATGATATACAGGACTATACATGTTTTGTTTTGTTTTTTTCTTTCTGCCTGTTTCTTCCTGAGGGATTGACATCAAGGATTGTGATTAATGGTGTTTGAGTAATTCCCTTGCCCTCTTCCCCTCTTTTGTACTATGAGCATCTTTCTTTAAAACATCCATCTCCATCTGTGTCTTGGTTACTCGTATGTTTTTCTTTGCAATGAGAATCTACTTAGCAAGCCCCTTTCCTCTTCCTTTGCCCTATTTCCTGTTACTTTATCATCAAATATGATTCTTTTCTCTTCTATCCATTCAAACACATTGATCGTTATTTTTCCCTTTTAATGGAAGGAATTTAAATTTATGGATATTCTCCTCTAGACCAAACGGTGTTCTGAGCCTGTCTATATTATCTCTATTAATTCATACAGTCATATGAGGTAAGTGAGATTATTTCTGCTTTTCAGATGGGAAAGTAGAGGTACAATGTTGTCAGGTAATTTGCAGAGATTTACACATTGTAGCTGGATCATCCAATTCCTGGGTTGTTCCCACATATATCTAGTGATGTAAAAGGTGTGCATTGTTGTCCTTATTGTTTTGGTAGTGACAGTATCATCCCTGTTTTCATTCATTTAATTAGGAAGTGGGTAAGTAGAAAAGTTGGAATTGGAAAGGCTGGTATAGGAGGGAGAAATAGAAGAGAGAAACAAAGGCTAAATTTCTAATTTTTCCTTTTACTTCAATAGGGTCTTCAAGACCACTCTCTACTGTTAGATTCTCTCTCAGTTTCCTATGAGTAAATTCCAGTATTTTGCTACTACTCCCTTCAAATCCTCTACCCAACCTAACCCTTCTCACTCTCAGGAGGTGACCTCACCTCATACTCTACTGTCAAAATGGAGAAATATTAGGCATCTACCTGACTCTTAGCAAAAGAACATGCCTATGTTTGCTTTTCCCTGGACAATAAAATTCTCTGTTGGTCTGGCCACACTGACCATCATTCTCTTTCCCTTCCTAGCCAAAGAATCTCAATTACTTCTTCCTCACCTTGTGGCTCTCCTCACCCCTCCGCTCCACACTAAGGTCTGACTTGGCTTTACTTCATCAATGCTGCTGAGCCTGTTATACAAAGGTTACCACCAACCTCCTCCTGGCCCCTTTCATTGCTCTGTGACACTTGATATTACTGATCATTCTGTCTTTGTTAACTCTTCAATTTTATGATCTCTCTGGCATTTGTACCACCTGGTTCCTCTCTTAGACTTTTATTATGGTCTTTTCATTTGTTCTCCAACCCTTAACAATTGATGCTCCTCAAAATTCTGGTTTTAGCCCTCTTTTCCTAGTGGAACTCATTCTCGTGGTTCAATCACCACCTCAAAATTATAGCTCACCCCTCTTTTGAGCTTTAGATTTACATATGCTAATAATTTTTTGACATTTCATCTTGAATGTTCAACGTATCCTTCAACTTCTCTGCCTCCCTGCACCCAACCCCTCCTAGACTGCTTTTCTTTTTGTAATAACTCTCTCAGTTAATGATATCGCTGTCTGGCTACCTGAACCAGAAATTAAGGAGTTAATCATAAATCCTTCTCTTTCCCAATGAATCAGTTTGATATCATTGCATAATGTCAATCAGTCTCCTAGTTGTGATTATTCTATTTTCAAATACTATTGGAACTTATCTCTTCCATTGCATTCCTGCTATCATTTCCACACCATTTCTCACCAGTAGCATAACAGAAGCCATCAAACTGATTTCTGACACCATTTTCCTTTTCTGTTACATGCATTCTTGCCAGAGTGAACTATGTAAAAGGTAAAAAATGAACACATCTCTCTCCTCTTTATCATTCCTCAGTGGCATCAGCTCATAAACATATAATACTATTGATGCATAGCACACAATAAATGAATTCCATTAACCTGATCCCTGACGACTCTTCCAGTTACATCCTACGATCTGCAATCTGAAGCCTCCTCGCCCCTACTTTATCCACCCTTTATGCCCTTGTTTGAGTTCTCCTTTTGCTTGCAGTCCTCTTTTTCCCCTTTCTCTACCTTCACCTACCTAAGTCACCTCTATTTTTCAAGTTCCCGCTCAAAATTTCCTCCATGAAGTCTTCCCTAAATCCCCAATCAAGGCTAGGAGTAACTATCACAATACCCTTAGTAGCTAAATAAATGTTTGTTGAAATCTCTTCAAGCTTCTGACCACACTCACACTTCTTCATTTCATTTCCTAATTTAAAGGAAACTTAGAAACTTTAAGATAAGATTTTCTTCATCTTCCTGACATCAAATAGCCAATTTTCCTTTTTATACCAGTACCATGTCCCTTTTTCTCTCCTGTTACTCTGGATTTTCCTCAAAAGAGGATAAGCACAACAATAGTATCAGCTGCAGTAATCAACATAGAAATTTTAAACTTTAGGAGGAGAAGGAGAGATGGGAGACATTATAAGTGAGCCAAATTCTCATTATTTACATCAGAGAGTCAATTGATAACATAAAGAAATAGTGGCATAAGCATATTTTTTAGACAGTTTAGAAGGATCAGAATTAGAAATGATGATGTTGCCTTTAGTGAGTGGTAGTCGGGGTGAAAAGGGGGAATGGATAATTTCTCTAAGGATCTGTTTATTTCCATTATAAGATTTACTTTTTTGTCAAGGATCTATGATAGGCAACTTAACAAAAAGAAAGTAATAATATTTATCTCTCAGGGATGTTATAATTCCAGGAGTTAATGAATGTCAAGCTGCTTTGTAATTTTTAGAGTATGGTTCAATTATCTCATTATTTTATTTAAAAAATTGTGTTACTCCCAATGCAAATTAATAATGAGAGTTGTTTTCCCAGCCACTATCTATTTTGGAATCAATTTCTCTTTTTAAGATTGTCAATATCTGCATTGCTGTGACAAATTGGTTTTACTTAATCCATACACCACCACATTAACAAAGCAGAAGCTACTAAAAGTAGTGTCATCAATTATACTGAACGTTGTTGCAGAAAAGAGAGTTTATTTAAAAGTTATTTGGTAGATTTTTCCCCAGGTTTCTTCCC
The DNA here is from genome assembly GCF_036562045.2 of Rhinolophus sinicus. Taxonomy (NCBI): domain Eukaryota; kingdom Metazoa; phylum Chordata; class Mammalia; order Chiroptera; family Rhinolophidae; genus Rhinolophus; species Rhinolophus sinicus. The sequence continues at coordinate 48,203,578 of NC_133762.1, forward strand.
TTTATAAGGGGTAGTGGACGTTTTGAGAAATGCTGAAAGGATAGAGAGAATTTCTATCATTGAGGGGCTCACAATGCATTAACAATTGACTGTGTTGTGAAAAACATTTGAAATGAAACCAGGGGTTTAAGTGATAAATTTTAGTGTGTAAATTTTAGTGCATAAATTTTACTGCATAAGCATTGCCTACATAACGAGTCAGGAGATACTGATGTAAACGGTATTGAGTGCTGTGTGATTACTTTTTTAAATTTAAAATTTAATTGATTTTCACAAGCATGACTTTATGTCTCCAGAAACACACACACACACATACACACACACACACACACACACACACACACACACACACACACATTAAGTGCTCAAAACATTTTAGCTCTTGTGCAAAAGTTTCTCCTTTTTTCCAAGTATACTTAGGGCTTATGAGAGGGTCTCAGAAAATCAGGGTAAGTTGGTATTTATTCTAAATTGCAGGTCTTTTTTATTTCTCTGGACCATGGAGGAATGTTTTGTGATAGTTTTAATAAGCCATTTCCTTATTTGGTAATGACTTAATTCTTATCATAAAAGTAAAATTACATGTCTTTTTCAGCATATCTCTTAATGTTTGATGACCTAGTCTTGTTTTGTGCGGCTCTAACTTTCATATCTGTTACACATAGCACTTAAACAATGCACTCTCTTTCTGTTTCTATAAGTATGACAAATTCTACGGCAGTAATACTGTTTAATCTTCTAATAAAATAAACATATTATAGGAAAGTACTTTGGCTTTTTGCTTCTTAATTACTCTAATTTGGGCCCCAGCTGGGGCTCATCTCTGACAATCTTCACTCCATCAGATAAAGGGGAATTGTTTAAAACTGTTCTGGGTTTGTTGTAAGCAATGGACCAACTTCTAAAAGGTTTATCTCAAAGTTGATATCTGATAAAAGCAAAATATTAAGGCTGCATCAAAATGAAAAATGTTTTGAGCTTTCTCCCTGTTCAAACAGTCCCGATTCATTATCATGATGAACCTGAAGACATCTTTTATTCAATAGCTTCATTCAGCTGTTATGAAAAAAATTTTAAACAAATTTTTAGATATCTTTTATTTTGAAGATTTATTGAGTGACTAAAATCAGAAATTTTTGAAACAGCAGAAGAGATAGGGTTAAAGAGTTCATTTCAGTAAAATAGTGAAATAGAAGGTTGTGAAGACAGTGATGAAGATAAAGATGAAGGAGGAAAAAATAATAATGGGGACAAGAAAAAATATGCAAAGACGCACCATTGGATTATGCACCCAGGATTCTTTTTACCTCTCTTCCCATATTATTACACCTAAGTATTTTCCTCCAAAACTTAATTCAGAGAGGATATTCATAAATATAAAACAATGCATTCTCATTACAGAAAATTTAGAAAATTCATAAAGGTAGAAAGAAGAAAACTAATCACATAGAAACCTAACATCCCCTATTTTAAGCAGAAATCCTGTTAACATTTTTTATCTATGGATATGTTAACCTTTTCATTTAGTTTTGTTTCAAGCTTTTAATTCTGATTTCTTATTTTTAAAGTCTAAACATTATGATCCACTTTAAAATGATTTATTAAAATAATTATTTTACTGACATATATATACATATATATGCATAAATCATAAGTATGCAGCTTGATACATTTCCAAAATTAAATGCTAATTCATTACATCAACTATTTTATGACCATCAACTCTTGTTTTAAGAATCAGATGCCACCTTCTACAGTACTCTTACCTTAACCTTGCAGTAGAAATAATTTCTCCTTAATTGTGACAAAATTAGCTAAAATCATTAATGGGGCCTGAAGATGAAAAGGGGCATCAGGGCCATAGAACCAGCATGGTAACCATCCCTGATGCAGCCACCCTGGCAAGGCACACGGGGTTGTGAAGAAGAGTGTTAAGGAAAACAAAATATAACCATTTAATGGTCCCCTCTGGGGGCTGAGAATTCAGAGGGGCAAGAACAGTGGGAGCAAGCACTGGCAGTTCCACAAGGGCAGTGGTAATGACAGCCACAGGGCAAGGGGCAGCCCAAGTGGGGCTTTGGGCCCTAGATAAGAGAAACAGCAGCAGCCTAAGTTTCCATCATAGGGGTGTGCACAGAGGCCTGGCATTGCGGGGTAGGAAGAACAGGTAACTATAGTGGAATAAACTTGAGACCTCGGCAGGAACCTCGGCTGGGGCAAGAGTGGAAATATGACAAGCCTAGGAATGGACTGAGATACTACAGGCACGAGAGAACCTCAGTAGGATAATGGGAGTGGGTGACGGGGAGAGGGAGTATTTTGAGAAATCGAAAGAGGAACTAAATCACAACAGCAACGACAACAGAAATATCAAATTCTGCAGGAGAATGTGAGACACAGGAGAACAAGGGACTGTAAATAAGCCAAATTTTCCTTATTTATATCTGAGCATCAGTGTGTGGTGTGCAAAGCTAATACATAAAAAAATATAAATGGCATACAATGCAAATAGAAATACAGAATAGAAACAGGGAGAGAGAAGATGTATAGGTGAGAGAGAGAAATAGAAGTATAGAATGGAAAGTTGATATATAAATAAATTTAAAAAACAGGAAAAATCGAGTAGGAATAAAAATAGAGAATAAAATAGAAATAAATAAAAAAATATTATAGAAATAAAATAGATTTAATCAAAGGTAGATATAGCTATCTTGTGTTACATGGGGGGATATTTAGAAGGGATACAAATAACAAATAAAAGTACTATTTTTGGTCACTTATTCTATTCTTCTATTTTAAATAATATTTAATTTATGTTCTGATTTCCTCGTTAATTAGAAGAATGGCTTTAAAATCAATATTAATGTAGTTTCCTTGAAAACTTATGTTTATTGTGAATATACAATTTACTGCAGCATGGCCAAATAATGTGTCCTGTATAAATTTTAACTTTTGGTAATTTATTAATTTTTCCTTGAAATATACATATGCCATTTTTTTAAATCTCATTCTTGAGTCATAGCTTAACTGAATATAGAGTTCTAATTGAAAGTAATTTTCCTTGAATAATGTAATAATAATGCTCCATTATTTTCTAATAAGCTATTGGGCTGTTGAAGAGCTGGTATTAGTATCTTCATCATTCTTTTTAAGGTAATTTATAATTTGTTTGGAAGCTTTAAAGTTATTTTATTATTATTATTTTTTGCAATCTCACTAGGATATATTCATATGTGGATTTATTTTATTAATCTTGTTTCACACTTAGCATGTTATTTATTTTTTGAAAGATGTTTATTAAAATATAGCTCACATACAGCATTATATTAGTTTCAGGTGTACAGCATAGTTATTCAACAGCACCCACCTGACACTATCCAGAGTTATTACCACATTATTGATTATATTCCCTATGTCAAAGAAGTGATCACCATGATAAGTCCAGCAACCATCTGGCACTGTACCTTGCTATCACAATATTACTGACTATATTTCTGTGCTATATATTATATCCCCAAGAATTATTTGTTTTATATCAAGAATTTTGAACCTCTTATTTTTCTTTATTCCCCCCTTTTCAATTTTTCAATTATAGTTGACATTCAATATTATTTTATATTAGTTTGAGATGTACAGCATAATCGTTAGACATTTATATAATTTATGAAGCAATCCCCCTGACTAGTATCCACCTGGCACTCACTATACATAGTTATCAACATATTATTGATTATATTCCCTATGCTTTACATCCCTGTGACTCTTTTGTAACTATCCATTTGTATTTCTTAATCCCTTCACCTTTTTCACCCTGCCCTTAACACCTTCTCTCACCTATCTCCCTAATAGATCTAATACCCATCTGACACCATACATAGTTATTGACTATGTTCCTTATGCTATATTCTACATCCCCATGACTGCTGTGTAATAACCAATTTATACTTCTTAATCCCTTCCCCTTTTCACCTATCCCCAATACCCCTCCCATCTGGCAATCATCAAATTGTATCTATGAGTTTGTTTCTGTTTTGTTTGTTTATTTTGTTTTTTAGATTCCACTTATAAGTGAAATCATACGACATTTGTCTTTCACTGTCTGACTTACTGCACTCAGCGCAACACCTTCTAGGTCCATCCATGTTGTCACAGATGGCAAGATTTTGTTCTTTTTTATGGATGAGTAATATTCCATTGTATATACCATACTTCCCTGAAAATAAGATCTAACCAGAAAATAAGCCCTAGCATGATTTTTCAAGATGCTTGTAATATAAGCCTTACCCCCAAAATAAGCCCCAGTTAAGATTGTCAGCCAGATGGACACATTTAGCATTGAATTATAAAATAATGATATTAATATATAATTAAATATAAATAAATAACATTATTGACATTAATACTTAAAATAAATGATAATGTAAATTATAGTTAAGTATTTGTAAATACCCAAGTGGGCGCCTTTGGAAGAGAGGTAAATGCCTATGTAAACAGATAAACTTGAGACTTATTGCCGAATGACCAATCGGAGTACAGACACAACGCATGAATAACGTGCACACTTAATAACAAATGGACATTGTTGTGTCTAATATGACTCTTCATAATTCAGTACGTCGTGTGTTGTAACAGATGTACTTAATGCACTCATGTGAAATAAAGAAACATTTTCTGAATTTTGGTGCCTGCAATTGTTCATCACTTTTGTATGGACCGGCATTCTTATCTGTCATCATTTTTGTTGCCACTCCTGTCTCGTAAGTCTTCAATTAACACTTGATTTAATGGTAGATTTAAAGGGAATAATATTTTGACCTCCAGACCAGATGAGTGCAAAAAGAAAGAGCTATTCTGTTGAGTACAAGAAAAGAATCATGGAGAACTCCCGGAGCAAGAATCTTACGGCTTTCCACAAAGAGAAGTTGGATCTCCAAATGGTCTGAAAATGGCGAGCAGAGTATGATAACCTCAGTCAACAGGTGGATGAGGGAAATAAGAAGTGAAAGTGTGGGTCAGGTCGGCAACCATTACTTCCTGAGCTGGAAGACATCATCTGTGAATGGATTGCTGACAGGAGAGCAAAGGCTTTGGTTGTGCGCAGGGCTGATATTCAAGCATTTGCCCTTGCAATGGCGCCACAGTTAGAAATATTCCCAGAAGAATTCAAAGCATCACAACACTGGCTGGATGGCTTCCTTCAGTGATATGAACTGTCTCCAAGAAGATTGACAACACTGTTCAAAATGGAAGATACTGAAGTTATTCAACGTGCACTTGCATTCAAGTCCTTTGTTGATGGCATCGACTTTTCTCAATACCAGCTCTCCAATATAATTGCTATGGATAAAACTGCAGTGTTTATGGACCAAGTATCTCAAATGACAATTCAGCAGAGGGGTGCCTCGTCAATCTACATTCCCTCCACTGGTTATGAAACTGCACGTGTTACCTGAATTTTGGCAGTTCATCTGGATGGAAAGAAAGCCCCATCTCTAATCATCACTAAGGGCACGAAAGATAAGGTTGAACATGTTTCAGGCATTTATGTTTTTGAAACCAAAAAAGCTTGGTGCACACAAGCAGTTATAAGGAAGTGGGTTGATTTAATGCTGCCACTTGTTTTGTGAGGTGACCAAAGAGGTCTACTAGTCTGGGATTCAGCCAGCACTCACCGCGCTAAAGGCATGAAGAACCTCCTTGCAGGGAGAAGAATAGATCAAATAATGATTCCTGGATTCCTACAGGAATGCCTGCCTATCTCCAGACTCTTGATATTGCAATAAACAAGCCATTCAAGGACCATTTGTGCATGGAAATCAATGACTACATTGAAAATATAATAGAGACAAATTAGTGTGGAAACTTTGTGAAGCCTAGCCTGCAAGAGGTTGTGACTTGGGTAAAGAATTCATGGTATAAAAATTACTGAGAGCTGTGCTGCCAATGCACTATGAGCAGCTACCTGAACAAGAGGTGCTCATTTAAGGAGAGCCTTTTTTGCTGGACATGAGAGATTGGGGCCAATGGTTCTACAGGAAATGGAGTTGCAAGAAATTCAAGCCAGAATTCAGGGTTTGGAGAGTTATGATGATATTCCAGAAGAAGATGACATGACTGTATTTGAATAAATATAGATTTTTTTACATGAATAAATAAATGTAGATTGTTGTACTTGAATAAAGGTAGGTTGCCGAACATCAAAAAATAAGACATCCTCTGAAAATAAGCCCTAATGTGTCTTTTGGAGCAGAAATTAATATAAGACCTGGTCTTATTTTGGGGGAAATATGGTATGTATCACTTCTTCTTTATCCATTCATCCATTTGGGGGCAGCCAGGTTACTTTCACATCTTGGCTATTGTAAATAATGCTGCAATGAACATATGAAATGAGCACATCCCTTTGAAGGAGCATTTTGGGTTTGGATAAATACCCAGAAGTAGGATTACTAGGTCTTCCTTTGTCTCTTGTTATAGTCTTTGTTTAAAGTCTATTTCATCTGGTCTAAGTATTGCTACCCCAGAGTTTTCATTTGTTTGTTTGTTTGTTTTTTTGTTTCCATTTGCATGGGATATCTTTTTCCATCCCTTTACTTGTAGTCTGTGTGTGTCTTTCGATTTGAAATGAATCTCTTGTAAGCAGCATATGTAAGGGTTTTGTTTTGTTATCCATTCAGCTCCCCTATCTTTTAATTGGTACATTAAATCTATTTCCATTGAAAGTAATCTATTTCCATTGAAAGTTGATAGGTATGTAGTTATTGCCATTTTATTATGAATATTTTGGATTTTTTTTTTTTTTGTCTTAAAGAATTCCTTCTAAGATTCCTTGTAATACTGGTTTGGTGGTGATGAACTCCTTTAGTTTTTTTCTTATCTGGGATGCTCTTTATCTGTCCTTTGATTTTAAATGATAGCCTTGCTGGGTAGAGTAGTCTTGGTTGTAGATCCTTGCTTTTCATCATGTTGAATATTTTGGCCAATCCCTTCTGGCCTGCAAAGTTTCTTTGAAAAATCAGCTAGTAGTCTTATGGGATCTCCCTTGTAGGTGAGTAACTGCTTTTCTCTTGCTGCTTTTAAGTTTCTCTCTTTGTCTTTAAACTTTAGCATTTTAATTCTAATATGTCTTGGTATTGGCCTCTTTGGGTTCATCTTTTTTGGGACTCTGTGCTTCCTAGGCTGGTATATCTATTTTCTTTGCCAGGTTAGGGAAGTTTTCTGTCATTATTATTATTATTTTTAAATAGGTTTTCAATTCCTTGCACTCTATTTTCTCCTTCTGCTACCCCTATAATGTGAATGTTGGTATACTTGAGGTTGTCCCAGAGGCCCCTTAAACTCTCCTCAATTTATTTTTCTTTTTGTTGTTCTGATTGGGTGTTTTCTGCTTCAGTATCTTCTAAATCGCTGATTTGATCCTCTGCTTCATCTAATCTGTTGATTCCCTGCAACGTATTCTTCATTTCTGTTACCATATTCTTTTTTTCTGACTGGATCTTAATTACATTTTCTATCTCCATTTTTGTGTTTCTTATCTCTTTGTTGAAATTCTCCCTGAGACCACTGAGCATCCTTATAACAAGTGCTTGGAACTCTGCATCCAGTAGAATACTTGTTTCTATTTTGTTTGTTCTTTTTCTGGAGCTTTGTTCTGTTCTTGTATTTGGGACATGTTTATTTGTCTCCTCATTTTGGCTGCTTCCTTGTGTTGGTTTCTATGTATTAGGTAGGGCTGCTATATCTCCTGGTCTTAGTAGAGTGGCCGTATGTAGTAGGTGTGCTCTGGGACTCAGTGGCACAATCTTCTTGGTCACTTGAGCTGTGCACTTCAGCTGTGTCCCTTGTGTGGGTTGAGTGTGCCCTCCTAACATAGTTGAGCCTTGATTGCTATTTGCACATCAACGGGAGGGATTGACCCTCAGACTTATTTGTTGTGAGGACTGGCCTTGAGTACAGTATAGGAGTTGTGGTTTTGGGGCAGACCCTACAGAGTAGGATCTGGCTCAGCAGGGCTCCGATGCCTGCCCAATCTACCCCTTGGGTTTATTATGTTTGGAGAGAACTGGGTGATGCTCCAGCTAGCTCCAAAGCCATCTGTTTGGGGTACCAGCCCCAGGGCCACCTGTGAGGGGACCCACTGCAGGTCAAGTTCAGCCACAGCCCGTGCCTCACCAGGGGTCACCCAGCAGGAGCCACAAAGCAATCCTCAGATGGCCAACCCCTGTCTGTACCATGCTTGGAAATGCCTTGAGAGGCCAAGCTGTGAACCAAGGCCGGCTGCCACTAATGCCAGGCTTAGTGCTCCTCTGCCAGTGGTTCAGAACATGCTCAAGCCCAATGCTACTTGTCTGGGTTCTGTGAACCTTTGAGAGACTCTAGGAAAGTCTGAAGCATGAGCCAAGGCAGGCAGTTTGTATGAAAAATGCACTAGAAACAGCTTGGGCATGCCTAAAAGTAGGGTGGGAGGGGGGTCTGGAATCACCAGGATGTAGCAAACGAGCGGCATTAATGATGGAGACTCAGATATGGCAGCCACCTGTGTCTCCATGCTGTGTGTGGGGGCTTAACAAAGAAACAATGGCTTCTACCAGCTCCTCTGTCCAGAAGAAAGCTTCCCCTTCAGCTCCTGTCCTGAAACCAGACAACTCAGTTCTCCCCCTTTACCCCCTCCCCACATCCCTGCTGCCTCTTGAGCTGCTACCCTAGCAAGAGCCTGGAGCCAGTTAATCCATCTGTGGGTAAATCCCTGTACAGTCCCTTTAAGAGTAGCACTTGGGACTCCAGCCACCCTCTGTCTCACTCAGTCACAGTCTCCGCTGGTTTTCACAGCCAGAAATTATGGGTACTTCTCTCCCTGGCACTTGAACCTTGGGTTGGGGAGGGGCTAGGACCCTTCACGCTGCCAGAGGGAGGGGAACCTCCACAGCCGAGATATCCCCTCTAATTTTTAATGGTCACATGCAGGTGTGAGACCAGCCCATTCCATGTCTCTGTCTCTCCTAACCAGTCTCAAGGTGACTTCTTCTGCATGTCCTTCATTGTAGGCTTTTGTTCAGGAAGATTTTAGATGATTCACAATGATGGTTGTTGTATAGTTTAGTTGTAATTTTGATGTGGTCCTGAGAGAAGGTAAGCACAGTGTTTACATACTATGCCATCTTGACCAAAAGCCCATCATGTTATTTTAATTTGAGGTCTCATGTAATATTTCAATCTGGAAAGTTCTCATCTGTTTAAATATTGATACTCTGCGTTTTCCTCTATACTATCTTTCTGTAACTCCTGTTAGGTATTGATAGAATTAATCTATCCATTGTGTATCTTTATTATTATTGTTATTGAAATATAATTCACACATCATAAAACACACCCTATTAAAGTCTACAGTTCAGGGGTTCTTGGTGTATTTCCAGTGTTGTGCAACAATCACCACTGTCACTTCCAGAACATTTTCATCACCCCCATGTATTCATTAGTAGTTACTCCCCCTTCCTCACTCTTTCAACCCTTGGGAACCACTAATTTACTTTCTATTCCTATGGATTTACCTATTCTGGACAATTCATATAAATTAAACCATATGGTATGTGACCTTTTTTGTCTGGTTTCTTTTACTTAAAATAATGTGTTCAAGATTCATACATGTTGTAGCATAAATGAGTATTTCATTACTTTTTATAGTTAAATAATAGTCTACTGTGTGGATATACCATTTCTGTTTATCTATTCATCAGTTTATGGACATTTGAGTTATTTGTACTTTTATGGCTATTATGAATATGCCACTGTTGACATTTGTGTACAACTTTTTATGTAATCATATTTTCAGTTCTCTTGGTGTATACCTAAAAATAGGATGGTTGTGTCTTACTTATGTTTAACTTTTTGAGAAACCGCCAAACTTTTCTAAAATGGTTGCACTATTTTATAGTCTCATCAGCAATACATGAGGGTTCAAATTTTTCACAACCTAGATAATACCTGTTATTTTCTGTCTTTTTGATTATAGCCATTCTAGTGGTTTTGAAGATATATCACATTGTGGTTTTGATTTTCATTTCCTTAATAAGTATAATGAACATCATTTTGTGTGCTTATGACCATTTGTATATCTTCTTTGGAGAAATGTCTATTGAATTCCTTTGCTCATTTTTAAATTGGGTTCTCTTTTATTGTTGAGTTGTAAGAGTTCTTTCTTCTTTACTCAGAATACTAGACTCATCAGATATATGATTTGGAAATATTTTCTGCCACTCTGTGGGTTGCCTTTTCACTTTCTTGATGATATATTTTGAAGTATAAAAGTTTTTAAGTTTGATAAAGTCTGGTTTGTTTAGTTCATTTTTTGATTGCTTATACTTTTTGTATCATATCTAAGAAACAAATTCATGAAGATATACCCCAATACTCCCCCAAGATTTTTATAGTTTTAGATCTTACATTTAGATCTTTGATCCATTTTGAGTAAGTTTTTACATGCGGTGTGAAGTAGAGTCCAATTTCATTCTTGTTCATGGGAATATTCAGTTGTCCCAACATTGGTTGAAAAGACTACTCTTTTCCCCCATTGAATTCTTTTGGTACCCTCATTGGAAGCAATTGACCATAAATATATGGGTGGTAGCAGCTGCTTTTCTCAACCAGTGTTCACATTCCAGAAGCCCTGCACCAGCACCTCTGACTCACACAGTGTTCCTGGCTCTGGTCTGTGAATGTTCATGGGCCACATTTCCCTGTAGGAGCTGAATTCAGGCCACTAGGACCTCTGTCCAACTCAATGCTCAAAAGCTGGCACCATCAGCCCTTATTTTTTCTCTTTTTTTCACTTATTTTCTCCTTTGATATTAATGCATAATTTGTTAGCAGGCATTTGTTTTGATGATTAAAAGTATTATCTATCATCTATCATCTATCTATCTATCTATCTATCTATCTGTCTGTCTGTCTGTCTGTCTATCTATCTATCTATCTATCTATCTATCTATCTATCTATCTCTCTCTCTCTCTCTCTCTCTCTCTCTCTCTCTCTTTGTGTATGGGGGGTTGTTATATTTTGTTTGCTTCTTTTTGCATCTTAACAAGAACTATATAATATTTACAAATAGGTTCTGTGTCAGGTATCTATTGTCAAAATAATGCTCTGAAACAACTACAAATCCTCAGTTGCATATAATAATAGCACTTATTGCTCACAGTCTAGGGATAATTGGCTAGAAAGTTCTGCTGATTTTGGCTAGGCTTATTTGATGATCTGGATGTTGGCGGGCTGTTGGCTAATTTAGGCTAGCCTCAGCTAGGATGACTGAGACTTTCAACCTCCAGTCAGCTAGCTCAGGCATTTTCTCATGGGGATGGCGGAAACAAAAGAGGAGGCAGAGACACAATTTATCTGTTACGATAACTTTCGCTCAAATAAGTTGCATGTCTGTGTCTGTGCTGCTCATGTTGGGTGGGCACTGATCACTAACATGGAAAAGGGGAAGGGTATGGATAGGTATGTGAAGAACTGGAGCCATATTTTACAATAAATTTACCATTGGAGTTTAAAAAGTGTGTATTCTGTGATTCCATAAAATAAAAAAGAAAGAGGAAGTAAAGAAAATAGGAGAAGTCATTGGCGAGAAATAGAGAAAATTAAGCTGGTATAATATTAATAACTGTCAAAGTTGCTTAATGGATACATTGAAGTTCACTATATAGCTCTCTATTCTTTTGTGCATGTTTGGAAATTTTCCATAATTAAAAAAAATAAGATATATTCTAAGTTTATTGATAAAAGTCTATCTAGTTCCATGATATCAAAGCTGTTGTTTTACTCAAATCTTATATATTCCTACTTATGTGTCCCTATTTGTTCTGTATTTTTAAAAATATAGTGGTACTAAAACTCTCCCACTATACTGAGGTCTCATCATGGGTTTCCCCAAGAAAACATTTTTGGAGCATGTTTGAGTTTAGAGGTAGTGTACAACCCCGCTTTCCCCAACCCTCTCATAGACAGGTATGTGTTTAATAGGTCTGTCTTGAAATGTGTGAGTGTATCTGGAAACTGGGTATTGGTCATTTTTGATTGGAGATTTCAAAAAGAAAAAGCTTGTCTAAGTTCCCTAAGCTAGCTGAGCATTAAGAGTTAGTGGTAGGACTACAAATGAGATACCCATAGCTTTTCCTGTGACTTTTGGCTCGTAGAAGAGGTTCCTATGACCTCTAATATGTTGATGTTGGGGTCAGCCACTGGGGATGTCGTGGTGATAAATTGGCTAAATAATTAGATGCATTCTTAGAAGGGAGTATGTATTTAATGGCGCACATGGGCCCAGGGGAAGGTGGCTGCCCCTTTGAGGGTCGTTTGTGCCTAGGAGCAGAAAGGGAACTAACTCATGTTCTGGGTAAACATTTATGTCTCTCTTTTCATTTATTCCCTATGTGTAGTTTTTAAAACTAAAAATATAGATTTATAATAATGGAAACTGAAATCATTTTTCTTTTGACACCATCCTATGGCAAAGATTTCATGTGCTAACATATCAATTTATCTGAATATTTTGAAAATATTATTATTATTATTGATGAAGTAGACATAATAATATAAGATAGGTGATAATTATCTGTTGCTATGATCTGAAAATATCTGGCCATTCCCTTTCATTATTGCCACTTTTTGATACCACTTAACAGGTTGACCTCTGTCTCTTGAAGAGACCTTTGTTTTCCCTCCTAATATCATGTTGGAATTTGAAAGAACAGTGGGCCTTTTGGTTCACTGCATTCCCCTGGGACCCTTCCAACTCCAGCTCATTAGAAACACCCCCGAGTCTGGGGACTAACTATGATGTCATATGTCATAGCAATGAAGTAATTGTGGCAAGTCAAGGCAAAGAACAATTTTATTTTTGCCGCTTTGAGGAATTTCTATATTGTTTCAAAGGCAATTCCCACCTTTCAAGCAAAAATTATTCTATGTAGATTCCCAGGGTCAAAAGAACAAGTGGCAACTTGTTATATGGGGTAAACCTGGAATGAGTTGAGGAGACCTTTGTGTAGTTATTGCCTGCCCTTGTTTTGGCTCAGGCCTTCTGTCCCATTCAGGTGTGTCTAATATTAAACATTTTATTCTAGAAGGATGCAAGTGAGAAGACTGCAAGGAGTTCTGTGGGAGGTTCTATTATCTTCTCCTTAATTTAAGGAGACACGTTTTTATCTTTTATACTGACTACAGCTATTTCCCTTTAGAGATAGTCTTAGGGAGAAAATTGCTAATCTGCAAATACTTCTGTAAGTTTATATCAAACAACATTTTTCCATTAAAAATATTTTCTTGTATTCCATTTTTTAAGGAAAGCCACTTAAGCAACTTTTTACTTTCAAGCTTCCTTTATCTTCCAATATACTTTTCAGCAAATAAATTGAAAATTAATGAGTAATATTATCTACAAACTACTAATTTTAGATGCAATGCTTTATACATCTTAACTCATTCTCCCAAACAATGATCTAGGCTAGTCCTTTTTAAAACTGTAATGAAGATACTTTTTATAGCTCTGTTCACAGTACAGGAGACACAATCTTCTCATCACAATCTAAACGTTAGTCAGGTGACATAAAGAATGGTAAAGAAAGTTCCAACATTCAGTAGGGAAAATATTACAAAAGTCTTCTCTTCAATCTCCTTTATAATACTCTTCTGAGATTAGGGTTTCTGAGATGATTTGTGAAAAGTTGTTTGTTGTTGTTTTTCCCAAGAAAACATCCATATTTTCCATCATATTCTCAGTAAGGTCATGTCCCACAAATGTTCAGAACTCTCCCAAAACCATAATGTTGTTTACTGTTATAGATGCATAAAAAAACTGTACATAGGGAATAAATGAAAAGAAAGATAAATGCTTACCTAGCACATGAGTGTGTAATGGAAATGCGACTCCATTGTCAGTATCCTAGTTTCTAAATTTCAAAGCAAACTTTGACTCTCCTTTTTCTTATAACCATACTATATCAACTGTTAATTCCTTCAGAGAATCAGTGTATTAGTCAGATTTTGCCACAATAATACTGAGTAACAAACAACCTCAGATTCTTAGCAGCTTCTAACAGGCATATGATTTTTGCTAATAGATCTAAGATGAATTGAAGATATAGACAAAACTGAAATAAAAAAAAAAAACTTGTCAAAAGTTGATGATGCTGAAGAAGAAATGTAAAATGATATGATAATATGAACAAAATCAGACCAAGATCACTTGGTGTGTCATCCTAGCTATATTTATATCATTGGAGTTGCCATATCAGTGCTTTTCAAAACTATTTTCTCCACCCTCTTGTTTGTCAAATATTAGGCCTAAATCCTGGCACAAAAATCACATCTAAAATGAAATTCAGCATCTTTACAATTGTCCACCTGTTTAACCTCTCAATATCTACTAAGTCGGTTGTTTCCCCTTAACATCATTGATATATTTATATCACAACCAAAATTTCAGCATCATCTTCACCTTCTTCATTTTTTTAAATTTCTCTAACTCAACAATATATAGATTTATCCTAATCATCTTTCACACATAGTTCCCTCCCCTGACTCTTTTTAAAAATTATCAAAACTCAATTTTCCTTCCCCTACCCAGTTCTGTTCAGTTTAGGTCATTTTTATCTCTTTTCTAATTTACCTCTCACATTAGCTTTTTCCTACAGGAATGAAATTGTTTCCTAACTGGTCCCTTTGTTTCCAGTCTCCCCTAATGTTTCGTCTGTTATTCCCACGATGCAAGAGTTCCCACAGGAATTGAATTCCTTGGTTTTTATTTCAAGATTCTCAAAACTCTGGCTCCACCTGAAGTTCAGCACCACTTAATAACTGAGTGGACACCAAATTAAAAATGGTCTCTGTCACACACTGGGTCACAATCTAAAAGACAATCTAGACACATAGAAAAAATAAATCTGAAAGAAAGTAGAATGCTGTTTATGTTCTAGTGAATATATTATGTATGAGTTGGAAGAAAATCTTTTTTATTTTAATGTTTATATATTCATTTTAATAGTTATGAATTATTTGTAATACATTCTTTAAGAAAATGACTAGTCATTCGAAGTTATGGTTGCTTTGATAACATTACCCAGAAAGAAGTTTAAGTAAGAAGTATGTTAGGTGTGAGTCAATTTAAAGGAAAGTACTAAAATAATAATAATAAGCACAAGCAAACTTGCAAAAATTGTGAAAGGGATGTGAAAATTATTGAAGTTTAGCAACTGCCTAGATGTGGCTATGTGAGAGAAAAAATGGAAAAATGGGAGATAAATCTTAGAAGACAAATTGGGACATATTTTGTCTAAGGGTGGGATATTTTTTATATCAGATTGATTTTAGTGTTTCCCCATCAGTGGAGTTACATTACAAACCAGCTCATGGACCAAAAGGGTAAATGTATCAATACATTTTGCTAAGTAATAAAAGCCCCCCAAAATTAGTGTCTTAAAAAACCAACTAATTATTGTTTAGTTCCTGATTCTGAGGGTCAGTGATTTGGGCTGGACTCTGCAGGGTGGTTCTTCTGGCCTTGGCTGGGCTTGCTTATCTATGTGTGATCAGTGCTGGGTTAGCTAGGGCCAGGGTGGTCTAGGATGGCATCAGCTAGGGAATTTTATCTCTAATCTCTCTGGTTTCTTATCGTCCAACAGGGCAATGTGGGCTTATTCACTTGGAGGAGAAACCATTTCAAAAGACAGAGCAGAAGCAAGTAAGAACTCCTAATGCTAAGCTTTGAATTCACACATTGTTTCTTTTGCCACATTTTTTTTTTTTCTTTTGCCAAGGCAAGTCACAAAACCTCTCTATTCAAAGGATGGTAAAACAGCCTTGCCCTCTTTTTTCCTCCCAGCTTTATTGGGGTATAACTCACAAATAAAATTGTGTATATATTTAAAGTGTACAATGTAATGATTTGATATACATATACATTGTGAAATGATGACCACAATCAGGTTAATTAACACACCCGTTACTACACAGTTATCTTTGTTGTTGTTGAGAATGCTAAGTTTTACTTTCTTAATGAATTTGCATACAATAGTATTACTGATTATAGTCCCCATGCTATAATAAGATCCCCAGCACTTATTCATGTTATAACTGAAGGCTTGTACCCTTTGACCAATATCTGTCGATTGCCCGACCCTCTCAGCCTTTGGTAACCATCATTCTACTCTTTATTTCTATGAGTTCGACTTTTATTTTTAGATTCCACATATAAATAGGATCATATAATATTTGTTTTTCCTGTTTAGTTTATTTCACTTAGCATAATGCCCTCTAGATTTACCTATGTTGTTGAAAATGGCAGGAATTCCTTCTTTCATATGGCTGAATAATATTCCACTACACACACACACACACACACACACACACACACACACATCACATTTTCTTTATCCATTCATCCATTTACAGACACTTAGGTTGTTTCCGTATCTTGGCTATTGTGAATAATGCTGCAACAAACATGAGAGCTTAGAATCTTTGAGATATTGATTTTGTTTCCTTCAGATATGTACAAAGAAATGGGATTTCTAGATTATGTGGTTGTATGATAGTTCTACTTTCGATTTTTTGAGGAATCACTGTACTGGTTTCTACAGCAGCTGTACCAAATTACATTCCCCCCAACAGTGCTCTCCACATTCTCTCCACTACTTATTAGCTCTTATCTTTTTGATAAAATCCTAATAGGTGTGAAGTGATATCTCATTGTGGTTTTGATTTGTATTTTCCTAACGGCTAGTGATATGGAGCAACTTTTTATGTACCTGCTGACTCTTTCTATGTATTCTTTGGAAAAATATCTATTCAAGCATTTTACCCATTTTCAATTTGATTTTTTGTTTTGTTTTGTTTTGTTTTTGCTGTTGAGTTTTATGAGTTCCTTATATATTTTGGAAATAAACCCCTTATCAGATATGTGGTGTGCAAATATTTTCTCTCATTCTATAGATTGTTTTTTCATTTTGTTGATTGTTGTTGTGCAGAGATTGTTGATTTGCTGTAGTCTCACTTGTTTATATTTGCTAGCCTTCACCTCTTGAAGGAGGAACAGCAAAGTCACATTTTAAAGTGTGTGGATGTAAGAAGAATAAAGGACTGTGTTCAAACACAGCACACAGCGAGTTTTGTGTTTTAGCATGATTCATTTATTACAGACTCTTAAATGCCAAATAGATTATAAAATTAATTGGGATCAAGTAGGATCTGAGGCATGTTGACCATCGGGAAGGCTAATATAATAGGTCAGGGAAAAATAATGTGAGACTGAACTAGGGTAATAGGGGAATAAAGGATGTCTGAAGTCCTGTAAAAGCAGAGTCCCAGGAATTTCCATGGTGGCGTGATAAAGGAGTGTATGGTGTGGTGAAATGTAGGTATAGAAGTTGTGCTATGGGGGCATGATGCCGTTAGTCCAAATGAGAGATAGGAGGAAAGTAGGTTTGGTTGGGATGGGTGGTAGGTGGATGAGTTGAGATGCCAGTGTGTTATCTGTGTGGGAAATTGGAAATTTGAATATGGAACTTAGTAGTGAAATCAAGAATAAAGATGCAAATTTGAGATTCCTTCATATTTTAGTAAGAACCTGCATGCATTGGTATGGATATAGTGTAGAAAGAGTATATCCCTTATACCTCCAGCCAAACTGTGCTTTGTGCACAATAGATGCCAAATTGATAATTGTCGAGCCAGTAACTCGACAGTCCTACTCACCACTTTCAACACCCAAGTTCAGGACATTCCATTTCTTGATGAGCTGATTGTAATATAAGAAATTATAAGTCAACTATGAACAGAGCCTAATATATTGAAAAATATTTGTTTTTTAGCATCACCTATGTGGGTTCCTGAGTCATGAATCCTAATAGTAGCCCTCTCAGTGGGGGGCTCTTGTTTCACCTCACAGAGGAGGGATTTGAGATTTAGAGGTTATCATTGTTTCTGAGCATTTTCTGGGTCATGGCACACATGGAACATGATACTAGTTGTCCTGGACACTCCTCCACCACTCCTAAAGGAGGGGACTACTGACTTAAACTTATGGGTCCCAAGACCCAACAATCTGTCCCTATGGCTGAAGGCATCAATATCTTGGCACATGTGTAACCAATATGTGACATGACAATGGGCCCCAGCCTACCAGTTGGGAAATTATGGGTTAAATAAACTGCTCAGAGTAGCAGAACTAATGTGTAGCAAAATTGTGATAAGAATTCAGTTGTGCTTGACTTTGAAGTATAGATTCTTTCCGCTACTTCATGCAGTGACTCTACCTGGGTGTTAGGATTATACCCTATGAGAATAGTTTATAATTTTATACTGAGACTGTAGGCCAAGATGTATGATGCCTTTTGTTTTTTAATTCCTAAAGTCAGTTCAGTTATATGGGACAAATAAACAATTATCATGCTTCCCTTCCTTCTAATTTATGTAGACATTCTAAAATAATATTAACTAAGACCATGCCACGTTAAGGAAATGAGCCATTCATTTTTACTATCTAGTATATGGACTTGTAGATATATCTCAATAGCCAGCATATCTATTTTGATGTTCTATTTTGTTTTATTTCTAAAATATGCTTTCCATTTCAAAATGTCCATTAGTTTAGGTGTAATAAACAAATCTTGGTTTAAAGAAATGGAGAAAGTTACATGAACTATTATGAAAGCAGGATTTCTGATAGCTTTGAATCTCTGGCCACAGATATGTCTCATCTCCAGAGCCACCACATATTGGTAAGCCTGCCTTAAACACAGGCTAATTCTGTACTAGGCACAGAAAGGGGATGGCCACCCATGAGCCACATGCTCATATCTCTGTTCTTAACACTTACTGCATTCAGTTATGCCCTTACAGATGTATGAAGAAAGTATACTTACTCTGTTTAGAGTTATTTTCTTCTTTTCCTTAGAGAATGCGCCACACCTCAATAGAACACAAGACCATGGAATTAGACACACCAGGAATAGAAATTTGGATTTATTTGTATTGTATCTGTGTGATCTGGAGCAAACAGCATAATTTCTCTGACTTTCCTCTGTAAAATGGGAATAAGAATATCCACCTCAAAGTTTCTGTGAGAATTAAATAAAGGTAATGGTTATAAAATACTTAACTTAGCTGCTGGCTTATAGAAACCCTAGTGTGGTAGCAGTGGAGATGCGGAGATGGAGGTGGTGCTGGTGGATGTGGTGACAATGGTGGTGGAAGTGATGGGTGTAGTAGAGGTGCTTCTGGTACTGGTGGATGCTACGTACAGATAGTAGTGGTAGTGATGATGGTAGAAGTGGTGAGAGTAGTGGAAGAAGTGAGGGAAAAGATGGTGGAGGAAACAGTAGTGGAGGTGGTGGTATTGGTAATGGTAATTGGTAATTGGTAGTGGAAGTAGAGGTAATTTTGAAGTTGGTGGGGATTGTAATGGAGATAATGGGGAGGTGGTGATATTCGTGGTGGAGGTAGAGACAGAAATGGTGGTGAGGAAGGTAGTAGAGTTGGTTTGGGAGGATGTGGTAGAGGTGGAGAAGGTAACAATAATGGTGGAGTTTGTGGAAATGGAGGTGGTCGTGGTGAAAGTGGAGGTGAACGTATTGGTCGTGAAGAAGGTGGGGAGGAGGTAGTGGTGGTGGGTGGTTGAGGTAATAGTGATGGTGATGGTGGTATTGTGGCAATGGAAAGGAGGTGGAAGTGGTGACAATGGTGGTAGTAATGGTGATGGAGAAGGTGATGATGATAGTGGTGAAAGTAATGGTGGAAATGGGAGTGGTAGTAGTGGAGGAGTTGTTAGAGCTGCCGCTGGTAATAGGTGAGATAGAAGTGAAGTGAAGGTGATGCTGTTGGAGATGCTGACAGTGGAGATGGAGGTGTTGGTGGAGAGAAGGTAGAGGTGGCAAAGCAGTACATCAATGTTTATAGGAAGCAGGGGAGCTGGAATGTATTGTTAATCTTCTAACCTAAGAAATGCAAAATGAAAGATGGACAGCCCTGGTATAACTTCAGAACAACTTTGGTGTAACCAGGAGAAATCCAGTTGGCCCTCGGTGAAAAAATAGTACCCTTTCCCCATGTAATCTTAAAAACTGATATCATCTGAGATTCGAGTCTAAATTCCTTTTACTTCCATGACTTGTTGCCACTCTCTCCTTTTAATTTTCCTTCCTTCAAATCCACTGTTGGTTAGACAATTTTGTACGCGTTTGTGAACTCGGGCTCATAAGTTATGATAAACTCAAATCCCTCTTGTAGCCACTTATCTCCTTATGTGGCTCTTGATGCATAAATTCCTGTGGTAAGATGATTAACTGTGAATGTGGTCCTTTTCTGGACTTTTCATCTTCTCCATGGTGTGCCAGCTTATCCCTGTGAAGATATGGACCATGCAGTGTGTCCTACCACTGTCCTTCCCTTTCAATAAACCCATGGGAAACCCAAACTTAAACTACACACCCTTGACTATCATTCCTCATATTTATTGCTCCCTCTTGCTCTTGAAACTGTTGCTTCCTGGTTGCTGGAGCCACTGATTTCTAGGTCAGTGATTCCACTCAGTTAAGCCACATGTATCCTTTCCTCCATCACTTTCTTTTTTTCCTTCCCCCCCCCCCCTGAAACTGTATCTTTGCAATTTATTTCTTTTTATTTAAATTAAAGTCTATTCGGGTGACAATTGTTGATAAAGTTACATAGATTTCAGGTGTACAATTATGTAATACATCATCTATATATCACATTGTCCTCCACCAATTTCAAAATAGCATTTCTTTGACTGTGCCAGCCAGCCATGGGCTACATTGCTGGCATCAGAAGAGCCTCCTTTTTTCTGGCCCTGTACTCCCTTTGATAGTTCAGAAGGCCACGGCCCCACAGCCCGGTACCACAATCCTGCATTAGTCTTGGGGACCTGCCAGACTTCCTATTTCATACAAGCAGTGCTTATCCTTGGCTTACACATTGGCAGGTTTGAGAATTTCTACCGTTGTTGATCCATCTTGCAAAGCCACAAAACAAACTGAGACCTGTGGTGGTTCTTTGTTATGTAGGTGACTCTGGAAAACATGTCGAGTACCAAACTGTGGAAAGTGTACCATGCCAGGACCTAGGACCTTTTGGGAAGTGACTGCTTTGTTCCAATTAAAAGTGTTTTGTTGTTCAGAAATGGGTTACTGCTGAAGCTCTTCTTTCATCAGCCCCCCTTCTGTAAGCATTATTGCAATCACTAATCTCTCTCTGACAGCTCCTAGCCAACAGAATTACAAGTTCAAACTATGGGAACAAAATGCATTTTATTTATTATACTAAGATGTTTCCATTAAAGCAGATAGCATCTATTTTGCCAAGTGGGTGTTGTGACTTTCCAGAGGCTTGACTAGTTTGCAGCATGCTGATGAAAACACTCACTGTCCTCCAGCCCTCTGGCAGGCATCCTTTACCTTGGATGGAGCTTTCCCTGTTATCATGTTTGGCCTCTGTAGGAGACAGACCAAAATGCTTTGGATCAAGGTGAGCAGCTCCATATGTTAATAGTGTCTAAGAGATTTGTCTTTACCACGCTTGATTACTTCTGTCCTTCCATTGGAAATTATCATAGCAGCTGATATTTATTGAACATTTACTAAGTGCTAGGGACCAGGCTAACTGGTCTACCCAGATGATCACATTTAACCATCAAATCATGGCATGAGGTAGGCAGTGCTCTTATCATTCCTGTTTTATAAATGAGGAAGTAAGGCACAGAGAAGTTGTGTGACTTTCCCAAGGTCACACAGGTGGTAGTTGATGGATTTGGGTCTTGAATCTACTTACCCATGACATCAGACTATCTCCTGGGGTTGTTGACTAAACATAAGAAAACAGACAAACACAACAATAGTTAACTACCATAGAAGTGAAGGTTTGATTACATGGGTAGAAGGATATCTCTTAGCCTTTCAGCCAAAGAAACACATTTTTTGAGAAGTGAAAAAGGAGATTTCCTCTGCCTCCATCTTTAAGAAGACTCATGAAAGACACTTTTTGGCCACAATGCCAGATATTGCCATAGCTCCAGGACTGCAAGAGACCAGATAATTCTCCTTTCTGCTTAAAGGCAATACATACCTCTTTGGCTGCCTGATTCTACTATGCACGTTCTCCCCTTAAAGATTTACAGTCTGTTTCTGTGAGGTTTTCCTGCTTTCTCTCTTTCATGCCCTATATGTTTAGACTTGTCTAGTTTTGGGGGGTGGGTGGCGGGTGGGCATCAGAGAAATAAGTTTCTTGAATTACTTTAAAGATGCCTTTTGGTGAGATCCAAGGGAAAGGAATTATTACTAAAATCCTTAGCCTGGGGTGGCTGCACATGAATTGATTTATTTGCAAGCACAAATATGTGTCTTTACATTAAGCAGTCAAAGGCAGGAGGTTGCATGCTGTGATCTCAACCAGGCAAAGGGAAGAGAAGGGAAGGGAAAATTGGTGTGGCAGAACAAGGCATTCTTGCATCTAACTTCTTGTTGGATGGATTTGAAACAGAAAATTTCCACCACTATCCAGGGAATATATCCGAAATCGATTAGCATTTCTGGCACCACCTATGACAAACTGGGCAACTGTATTCAGTTCGGAGACCCTTTAGATCTTGCAATAGGATACCTGGGAAGCATCTCAGAGAACACTGATGCCTTTTAGAGACATTATCTGGGCTGCCTGCAATGCCGAAATCACCATTGGTATTCATGGCAAAAAGAGTGCAGCATTGTCATTGGTCCAGATCGCCTTACAGAAGAGTATTATTCCTCCTTCCATAGGCATCCCCTAGACACTCACACACAGGAGAACTTCACCATTTGAGCCACAGAGAGGAACTTTGAAGTTGGGTGACCTCAATAAGCTTGTGTGAACCAGGAAAAGGTGGAGCTATTCTCAAGATAAGAGAGAACATCAAAAGTTTGTGAAAAAGCAAAACACAAAGGAGCCAACTGAGAACTAGGTTTTACAATCATTGAAAAATATAGTGTGTGTCTCACTAGATGGTAGCTAAAGAGTGTGCAGTTTGAAACAGACTCTATCCTGTTTTGTTTTTTTCCCAAAACAGGTAAAAAAAAAAAAAAAAAAGAAAGAAAACAAAGAAAAAAAGAAGAAAGAAATCTCAAATAGTAGCAGATTTGAGGCCACCTGAGCTGGATGTGTGTTTGGGGGATGGGGCTCGGGCAGAAAGCCAACAGTGGGAAGGTAATAATTT
Source organism: Rhinolophus sinicus (assembly GCF_036562045.2). Lineage (NCBI taxonomy): Eukaryota > Metazoa > Chordata > Mammalia > Chiroptera > Rhinolophidae > Rhinolophus > Rhinolophus sinicus. The sequence goes on from NC_133762.1 coordinate 48,226,830, forward strand.
GAAATAAATGTGGCTGCATTTCCATAGCTTCAGCCCTCACAATAGAGGCTACCTTTACTTTCTCCCACTGAGAGGCAAGGAGAGGAGGGGGTGGCCCCCGTGCTGTTTCCAAGGTCTTAGGACTTTCATGGTCACCTCTCTCATTAGGGAAATGTATGTCTGATTGACAAGGACATTAGAGGGATTTAGTTCCATCTTCTCTGCTGCACAGGGAGACTGGTGCTTTGAAGGAAAATTATGGAAGAACTCAAGTTGGAGACCTAACTAATCTGGCATTCCCAAATTGGTGCCACCTAGGAAAGGAAGGAAATTTTGCATATAGTGTTTTTCCTAGTGCATAAATGACACCTCCTAAATGACAACTTTGCTTATTGCCAGCCTGAAGTCAATGTTATCAGAAATTAAGACAATACTAACTTTCTGCTTTATGGTCCTCCATATGTCTAATATCCACCATTGCCTTTCCCAGAACCTTGGCCATAGTAGGTGCTCAATAGATATTGCTTGGTTTGATTCTAATCAGTGGACACATGATACTTGGTCTCATAGATTTCTGGTCATATTTTTGGGGAGTTTTGTGATGTTCTTACCATGTGTAAATTCAAAGGGTTCAATAGATTGTAAGATAATGTACTGGAAAAGCACATATTACTGTAGAGAAAAAAATATCCCTGGAAAAGTTCTTTTTAGCTTTTGGAGTTGGAAGAACAGAACAATGGTAAAAGGTTTTACGAAACGTAGATGTGGGACTCAGATAACAATCTGAGTTTCCCCTGTATGTGACTCTGCTAAAAGATACTCAGGTGAGCAAATGGAGTATCTCTATATAAGGAAAAAAGCATTAGCGCGTGTGTCTCTTCAGTTCTTACTGGGGTTGGGACTTCATGTTTTGCAAGTAAGCATTAGTAGATAAAATTGTGGCCTCTGTCCAGACCCTTGCTACTAAAATGTCAGGGAATGAAATTAAAACATATATGGTGAAAATCAAACTTGTTATCACTTACCCTTCTGACAGGTAGTAATGAAGGGGGTAGGTAATTAGATTTGACACTCGAAAGGGAAGGGGAGCATAATGAAGGTCTTTAGTATTATTATTTCCCTCCCTGCAGAGATTAGTGTCATTTGCACTCATTCTTTATGTATGGGAGACTGAGCAAATGACAAAAGTACATGGAGGGTACAGTCTTAAAAGTGAGACTGGAGTCACCCCATGAAAGCTGACAAGATATGCGTTAAGGGAGTTTGGCAAAAAGAAAGTGTTTTTGCACTTACTATTTTTGTATATTACCAGAGAGATTCATTCTCATGGGTAATCCTTGCATTCAGATGTTTATTTCCAGTGGTTTGAAAATAATTTTCCAGTTTAAATAGAAACTTGAATTGTCAAATTAACATTGAACACATTCTAGATCCTCTGAAGCTATGAAAAAGAATTTTGAGTAGACTGGTCATAAATATTGCCAACTATTCCAACAAGAAGCTAAAATGAGCCCCAAATAAGCAGCCATAAAGAAAAGACCAAAATGTTATTCCACAACAACCCATTATTAGCAAATTTTATTTAAATCCATGATTTCTCAAGTTTATTAGCTGTCTTTAGTGGTGTTGTTTTCAAATAGTTTATTCAATTTACTTTAAGTAGAAATAAACATTTATTCCTTAAAATTATGATGATTATTCAGCCTGTATTCCCTTGGCAGTTCCAAATTTAACTATTGTGTTATGGTTTTCCCATCAACCATAAAAATGTCCCAGATAGTATAATATTTTTGCATTCATGCTGTCTCACACATGTGGAAGAGTCTGAATCTCACATCTGGAAACAGCAGGGCAGTTATTTCTGAGATCACATGTTTCAGGGCACGGGGGGGGGGTTGGTGCTCAAAGATATGGGTACTATACTTAATTGGGGATGCAGGAAGGAGGTGAGTGTGTACTGAAGAGTCAAGCAAATGAGCTGAGCTCAAAGTTTGTAAGAGCCAGAGAGCTGAAGGGCTCTTCGATTGTCACATGCTCCCTCCTACACATCCCTGGAGGCTATATGTACACATAAGAGAACTATTCCAATTCAAGACTTATTTTAGATGTAACAGATCCAATTTGTAAAGAAGTGAGTGGACCAATCACCAAATAATTTAGCAAGTATTTACTGAGCAACTACTGTATGCCAGTCACTGTTCAAGACATTTGGAGATACAAGAACAAAGCAGACAAAGCCCCCTAATCATGGAGTCTATATTCTGGTTGGGTGAAATACTCCGTAAATAAGGCAATAAACGAATAAATGTAATATCAGATGATGATGAGTATAATGACAAAAACTCAATCAGGATAAAGGATTGATATTGAGGGAAAGTTAGAGAACGTGGTTAAGGAAAGCTTTTTCTACCGAGGTGACATTTGCGCTGAGACCTAATATAGTGAAAGAAGAATGTCTGTGGATTTATAGGAGATAAGGGAAAAGGAAGAACTAAAGTTATGAGGTGGGGATGTTGACATATTCCAGGGACAGCTAAGATACTACTATGGCTGCGCTGGACTAAGCAAAGAGAAGACGGATAGAGGTTAAGATCAGTGTGGGCATGGGGTCCAGCTCATGTAGCGCCTTGTAGGATTCCCTGGTAAATGTCACGGGGAGCCACTGGAGTAACTGGATGATTAGAACTGCCATTTATCAAGGAGTCAGCTCCACAGGGAAAGGTCCCAAACTCACTTCTAGACGAGGTAAGTTTGAAGTACATGTTACACTTCTAACAGAAGTATTAAAACAATAATCTATTATATAACTTTGGAGGTCAGGGAATAAATATGGGCTGATAATGGACTTATCATGAAAAGAGCAACTATAACAAAGGGATTGGATGGAATCAACTAAATAATGAGGTAATTAAATAAAGGAGATATTTGCTAGTTTTTGATAACAGATCTGGGTTAGTAACCTACATACAGATTGATACAGCTTTATATCATGGGCTAAATACAAGTGGTTTAAAATGTTGGGAGGCTCACCAGCCTCATTCCTTGTGTAAGACCCAGCTGTCTTCATCCCGTACCACATCCTTTCTAAGGAAGGAAGAGTAGTAATGGGAACTGTTTCTCATACTCCCAGATATTGATTGGGATGGTTTTCAGTGTGGCACAGGGTTACTGTGCTTTAAAAGGCATATACCTATATTTCAATCTTCCATTCCACTGCCTCTCTTCCAAATGGTAGATTTAGAAAGATGGTCATACCCTTGGAGCTGACTAATCATATTTCTATGCCCTTCTCCCATCCGGCAGTCTGGCCTTTGCAAAGAGAGAGATTGACTTAACCTTCAGAAATGTGGTGTAGGGCAGTCTGGCGATGTTTTTTATGTTTCACTGGGTAGTGAAAGCTTTCAGCCACCTTTGTCCCACACTGTTTGGCTAGCTATGGAGGTTTTGTTGAAAAATCAGTATATTTGGATTTAAGGAAATGGAATAAGAACACTCATCTAAGCTAAGAACCTAGGTCCCCTGAATCCATTTTTTTGTTTAAACCAGCAAACCCCGTATAGGGCAGCCTAGGCTGTATGCTCATGGTAGGTTTTGTTGGTTTTTTTTCCCCCCTATTCTAGCAATTGTTCATTGTGTATTCACCCCTGGGGGAATCTCAGAGGGGAGGAGGGATGAAGCATAGGGCTCAGGTACCTTAAAGACACTGCTAGTAAAAGTGTGATTTCATGGATATGATGAAACACCTTAAAGTAATGTGCATTTTGTGGGTGCCTTTGACTCTTCCTCCCTGACTAGACTAGTTCCTTCAGGGCAGGGACTGTGTTTTGTTCCCAGATATATTCCCAGTGACTAACATGATCCCTGGCATATGGGAAGCACTCAATAAGGTTTGTTGAATGAGGAAAGGAAATAGTGCCCCTGGCATTATCTACTTTCTCTGAAAGGGGGCAGTATCATATTCTCACAACGAGCCATTCCTTCCTTTTTCCCATAGCAGGAGAATTAACCTCTCCACCGATGATTTTATTTCTAACTCTCTGGAGGTAACGAAGTTCTGAAAGTCGTTTGCTGATTCATCCTGGAAATTAGAATAGTCCCAACGTGCAACTTTCCATCTCTTCTTGAAATTCTAGACCAGGCTATATTTCAATGTGGAATTATGGCCCTCTACTTCAGTGCATAAACCACCTGCAGCCTCCAGTGGTCAACTCACTGCCCCAGGACCACCTACGGATTCTGGCCCCTATGCACATTCAATCACACACTTCTTTTGGCCGGGAGAACTGGAGGTCCATCTTCTCTCTACTCATTCAGATTTTACCCCTCCTCTCTGTCCTAACTTCAGGGAACTCCCTAGCACAACTTTCTCAGAACACGTATAGGGCTTGGAATGTGTATCGCTCATTTGGCATTAATTGCTTCCTTGTATTATTAATATACACTAATGCAGAGGTTCTCAAACTTCAGCATTTACCAGAATCCCCAGAAGGGCTTGTTAAAACAGGCTGATGGGCACCACCCCAAGAGTTTCTGATTCAGTAGGTGTGGGGTGGAGCCTGAAATTTTGCACTTTTAATAAGTTCTTAGGTGATGCTAATTCTGGGACAATACTTTGAAAATGACCTGGCTAGTATTTCTTAGTCCTGGATGCACATTAGAACCCCCCAGGGCAACTTCTAATCCATGCAAGGCCCAGTTCCTAATTTAATCAGAATCACTGACCAATTTAATCAGAATCTTGGATGTGAGACCCACACATTGATAGGTATAGGAGAAACCACCCTTTTCCTCAAAAGGAATTACTACCTGTTAATAAAATAGAAACTTCTGCCTTCTTGGCAGTACTGGGGACAAAGACAGCTCTGAGATGGTGCCTTTTTAAAATGCCAATAGACCATATTTCTTTACAACATTGGTTCTCAAATTGTGTTTGACAGCCTGCATCTTCAGCATTACTTGGGCCCCAGGCCAGATAGATCTACTGAATCAGAGTGTTGGGTTGTAGAGTCCAGCAATCTGTATTTAACAAGGTCTCTAGGTGACTCTGATGCACACTCTATTTTGAGAACCATAGTTCTGTTCTATGGGTAGGTGGTTTGATGGTTAAATCAATCGTTCTCAACCATAACTGTGCAGTAAAGTCACCTGCAGAACATTTAAATATGTATAGGTCCCAGCCTCCGATATTCTAATTTAATTGTCCCTGGTGGGCATTTTCAAAGCACCACAATTGATTCCATTGTACATTCAGGGTTGTGCAATGACTGAGATAAATATTGCTTTGTAACCAATTAACCTAACGATTTACAGTGACTGTGGCTCTATTTCCACATGAATGAATAGATCTTCTGGCTGACCACATTTGCTATAATGGATATGATGGTCAAAGTTACTACTATAGACTGAATGTTTGTGTCCTGTTAAAATTCACATGTTGAAATCTTAACCCCCAATCTGATGGTATTAGGAAGTGGGGCCTTTGGTGGGTGATCAGGTCATAAGGTCAGAACCCCCATGAATGGGATTAGTGACCTTATAAAAGAGACCCTGGGGACTTTGTTTGACCCTTCTGTCATGTGAAGTCAGAGAGATGATGACCTCAATGAACCAGGAAGCAGACTCTCACCAGACACCAAATATGCTGGTGCCTCACTCTTGGACTTCCCAGCCTCCAGAACCCTGAGAAATAAATTTCTGTTGCTTATAAGCCACCCAGTTAATGGTATTCTATTATATCAGCCCAAATGGACAGAGACAGGTATCATCACCAAGTCCTGTCGGGGGTTTTGGAGTAAGGTATATGGATGATACATTCTATAGGAAACACAATGATACACGCTGAGGATACGTGAAACATTACAGAGTTCTTGAGGATTTAAAGCATAGAAAGGGAAAGAAGGTGTGATAGATTAATTGCAAAAATGGTCACAGTTATTCTTCTCCCTATATCCAAATCTCCAGCCCTCCATACATCAGAGGTGTTTATTTCCTCATCCTTGTATCTGATCCGGCCATGTGCCTTGCATGGATCAACAGAATGTAGCAGAAATGACATTGTGCCAATCCTGAGACCAGGCCTCCAGGAACCTGTGCACAGCACATGCTCTCTTGGACCCCATTGCCAGTATAAGAGCAAATTTGGTCTAGTCTACTGGAGAATGAAAGACTACATGGAACAGAGCTGAGTCCCAGCTGAGGCCATCCTACATTAGCAACCCTAAATCAGTCCAACACCTGATATTGGCACGTGAGGGAGCCCAGCGGAAAAGAAGAGAACCAACCAGCTGAGCTTAGCCCAAATTGCTAACCGACAGAACCATGAGGTCAATAAGTGATTATTGCTTTAAGTAGCTAAAGAATACAGATAGTGTACAATTTATTCATATTTCTTTACCTGACAGCTGAACATTAACTTAAGATTTAGTGTTTTACTAACAATTGTGTGCAGAAAAAAGAGAAAGTGTACACTGCCTGAAATTAGTATTAACTCCTTTGACATCTCAGCATATCAAAGTTAAATCATTTTCGAGACACATAGTCAACTAAGATTATTCACAAAAATTATTTTTGACAACAAGGGAGAGGACATTTTGTGATTCATAGGAGAGTGGGACCAGGATCACTTAGGCAGCAGAAAACTCATAGCACTGGACAGGAGAGGAGAGACTATAGCATCAGGTTAGCAAACTTCAGAGTTATGTAAAAAGGAATGCTAACCCATTCAAAGGGGTTACAATATTTCTTGGGTATAGATACCAAATGAAAGAGTTTCATCAATTCGTCTAGTCTGTTAATCTTCTAACTGTAGAAAATCTTTTATATTAGGGCAGCTCTTTTCTCAATCAATGCATATGTAACATATCTGCCTTTTCTTTTTTCTGTAGCTCTCTTTTGGTTCTCAAAGGGATTATTGAAAGACAATCCCCACCCCAAGTTAAGAATCCATAATCCCGAATGACTAAAAACAAAATTCAAAGTGCCTATGCAGAGTGATACATACATGGAGTGCAGACAAGTGCTTTAAGGATTTAGAAAAATGAGTACCTCTTTTGGATCACTGATAGAAAAAGGTTACCATGTGCCACATATTTTATGTGTGTTATTTGATTTGCTCCTCAAAAATGCTCTAAAAGATAATTGCTGGTATCCTCATTTTACAGATGAGGGCACTGAAACAGGATTATGGGGATAGTGACTTAGTTAAGGTATTTTGATCACAAGGAACAGAAAGCCCAGTTCCAGCTGTCTTAAACAATATAATTAGCTCATGTAATTAAAAAGTGGCAAGATAGTGCACGCTTCAGGTATGGTTTGATCAGGCCTTCAGCTTCTTTGCTTTGAGATTCTTTATGTTCAGCTTTTCTTCTTGTGTTAACTTTGTTTTCCAGGTGCTTTATCTTGTCGTAGCTACAGCACCTCCAAGCCTTTGAACTATATGCCACACCATCCTTAAGAAGAGGAAATAATCAATGTACAAAAGATTTGAGCTTTGCAAGGCTAGAATAAACTTGGGTCTCATGTCCACTTCTGAAGCAATCGCTATGTTTATAAGAAAAGCCATGTGCTAATTGGCTTAAGCTGGGTTATCTCCAACCCTAAAAGACATTATGGCAACAGGCTTATACTTACTGCTTTAAATGACAAGGATCTTTTCTTGGACAATGGTCAGGATAATTCCCAAACAAAACCTTTAGCTTTTGCACAAATGGCTGTGGGAAGGAACAGAGGTCAGTAATATCCACCTTGACTAATAAGTGATGGAGATAGCATGGGAACAATTTTTTCTCCAAGTCCAACCCAATGTTCTTTCCCTTATTACCGCCTTCATCCAGGAAGTAAGACTTGAACTTGGCCTTCAGGGTTGAACATAGGGAGGTGATTTTAAAATGTTCACTAACTTGTAAGAGCTTTTGAGGTCTGGGAATGAAAAGCACGATTGTGTGTGAACTCTGAGAATTAACAGCAAGCGTTGTGCCTTCCTCCATTGGTAGAATTATTAGAAGACTAACAGTCATTTGTTCTACTATCCTGACAATTCAGGGAATTTTTATAAGCGGCAATTTTTGTAAAGAAGAGGTTAAAATGACTTCTTAGACGTTGACAGTCTATCTCTAATAACGCTTGTTAGCAGAAGGAAGACAGAGCTACAATTCATCTGTTAGGTCTTAGTGATGTCATAAACACTTATGACAGCAGTAGAACTTTAAGATTGAATTACCTTCTTTGTACCCACTGAAGGAGCAGGCTTTGCTGTGTGTGACACATTGTGTAAGCTAAACAGTGTTGGGCGGTTTTCACATGGCGCTTGGGAAAAAGGGAACTTGATCTGTGAACCCAAAAGATCATGAATCTGATATGCGGAAAGACAATTTAACCCCGCAAATTGATTTGGTCTCTGATATGTAATTCTAAAATTAAATAAATTAATATGTGCTGACATTTCCTTAACCTAATCTTATGGCACCACAGTTTGATTAATCTACTGAGGAGTTCCCAATTGAGCACTTCATTATGTAACTTAAAACACTGTAATAGTCCATGATCAGAAAATCAGTGAATGATTCAAATCCATTAAATATTATTGGTTGAAATACACATAGTAGTCAAAGGGATTGAATCAAATCTGTATCTTTTCTCTTAACAATGGGACATTTTGTAGGAATGTTACTAGTTGATTATTCCAAGAATAGAAACATGGACAGTATATGTGGGTTTTGAATTTACAAGGTAAAAATCCCAGGTTTCTAAATCAGAAGGTGTGGATAACAGAGGATTTCTAATGCCTTCAAACCCAAGGAGAAAACGGGGTTAACAGAACAGATTGTTGGAGAAAATTCTTAAAATTAGTTTTTAAAAATTGATTTTTATTTTTAGTCACATTTTTTTAAATTCTCATTTTTAGTTAATATGGGAGCAAATCTTACATGAAAAGCAAGATTTTTTTCTTCTTACGTGTTTTTTTCCAGACAATCCAAGGTGACTAAGAAATTATGAGTCATGTTTTGCTTTAATGTGTATACAGTTGCTGAGAAGACACCTCAATCATCAAAACAGATCAAAATTTGAGGTATAGTTTTATACATTTTTAATAAAAAAATTTAAAAAGAGACTTACAAAAGCCATTTGGCATATCTATGGTTGTTTATAGTAGAGCTGAATGTGAAATTAAATCCAAGTTGGAATAGTCCAAGGATTTACCAAGGGAACACCCGAATCACTGTTGAAAAAAAAAAAAAAATGCCCATAGGTGTTGAACTACAGTGAGATGTGCTCAAATTTGATATTTAAATGATTAATTAATTTAAATCACATAAACATGAGAAAATCATGTAATAAATAAAAGACAGATCCTGTCATTTAAGATCGATTTGCTGTACTTCTTAACTGGTAGATTACTCAAGGGTTTGATGCTGTTAAAAACAATAAGGACCTTTTCTTTTATTGATTACCCTTTTTATGATTTTGCCTGATTAATTCTTATATAATATAAACAAAGTGCATTTAGCCCACTCAGATATGTATAGGAATCTTGAATCTTGTTCCCCTAGTGACTTCCAGACACTAAAAGAAACAACATCATTTGACCAATTCTTTCATAAAGAAGTTATATTCTAATACATTGATTTAGAGATGGTTCCACAGAGAAGATATGCTCCAAATATGAAAACGATGAGAGATGTCTTGATTTATAGGTTCTAGCTTTATTCACTTTCACCTTTCCTGAAATACTGGCAGCTTCCTCTTATGTGACATCTCCCCTCACGTTTACTTCTCTAAAATATTTTTCCCAAAGGTAGACTCATGGCTTGGGGTAAATTGAACTGGCTAGCGTAAGCTTAACTGAACAGTGGTGCCAACCCAAATAGATAAAACCTATGAATTTTTCTCCAGCCCACGAAGCTTTATCTAGTATGAATGGAATGCAGTGGTTATTAATGATGTACTTTGAAGCCTATTGGCCTGAGGGCACTGATTCAAATCCCGCCTATACCTAGGAGGTAAGTCCTTGAAAAATGTTGTAGACCAAGGGCTGTGCAGTCAATTATGTGAAATGAGTTGGTGATTTGACTCAAGAACTCAGCTGACTAGTCCAACTCACAAAAACCACCAATATAACTTATAACCTTGTTTGCAATACCTTTCAAAGAGTGACTTAATGCCAAGCAACTGAGTGGTCATCTTCTACTCTGATATTTCTTGTGAGGTTCACATAAGAAAACTTGCTTTTTGGCTGACTCTGAGATCCCTGCTCAGAAAAAAATGAAAATGGTCACTTCCAAAATGTCAATGTCAGAAGAGCTTAATTAAACCAAAGATGCTTTATAAAGCAACTCCTTGGCCTATAGAGATTTGTACCAGTAGATTAGTCAGAGCTCAGTTTTACACCACTATCTAACGCTTTGGTTTTTAAGGATTATCAGATATTCGGGCTGGGTAGAGCAAATGAAACTTCAGGTCCCTCAATAAGCAGATATGTAGTGTGGAAGCAATGATAAGAAAGAATCTGTCTTTAAAAAAGTCATTTTGAATTTTAGAATTGGAAGTATACTTGAAATGAAAAGGAAGAAACCAAAATGTAATATTCACAACAAATCTATAAGGGAGTTATTATTTTATTTTATACAAAATATAAGTACATTTGACTAACATCACATAAGAAAAACAGAAATAAACCTTGACTTCTGTTTTCAAAATGTTTCTATTAAGTCTACTTCCTCCATCAAACCACCCTTCTTACCTTGTTTCCTTTCTTCCCCCATTAAACAATAAAGATAGTTTTCATAGGAGAAAGAAAACCCAAAACTTTATAAACAATTACATCATTTAGATCATAATTTATTTGGCTAAAACTTCTTGGGTGTTAGCCCAAAGGCATTCTGTCACAAACACAAGGCTGCATCTGCCATGATACTTCCCACCAGGAGCTTCCAGATCAGGTCACATTTTATCCTTGGAAGCAGGACAGAGGAAGAAGTTTACATTGGAATTGCTGTTACTGGCCAAAGCAAACGAGGTTTCTGCAATCTGAAAAACTCTGGGTGTTCCCCCTAGGGCCTATCTCTTTGAAGACACAAGGACCCATCCGAGGCCTCAGGTGGTCTCACTCTGTGCAGGACACCAGTGACACAGAAACGGGAGTACCTGCTGTAGGCTGGAATGGGGGTGACTGCATAGAGTGTGCACGGTGGAGTAAAGTCAGCCATAGAGTGGTAACTGCTTGGTCTAAAGCTGTTACATCTCCCCCCCCCATAAATTTTATTGGGGAATAGTGTGTTTCTCCAGGGCCTATCAGCTCCAAGTAGTTGTCCTTCAATACAGTTGTGGAGGGTGCGGCTCAGCTCCAAGTCCAGTCGCCGTTTTCAATCTTTAGTTGCAGGGGTCACAGCCCACCATGCCATGTGGGAATTGGACTGACAGCCTTGTTGTTGAGAGCTCACTCTCTAACCAACTGAGCCATCGGCTGCCCCTCCAGCAGCTCAGTGACAGCTCATTGTCTTCAATGTAGTTGTGGAGGGAGCAGACCGCTGGTCCATGTGGAATCAAACCGGCAAACTTGTTGTTCAGAGCTTGTGATCTAATTGAGCCATCCGGCCGCCCCAAGCCTTTACATCTTTAAAAACCTTTTCTTTCTCTCAGATCATAGCATCACACACACACACCACACACACAAGAGATAACTACTTTGGGTTTATTTGCCTTCCATGTTACCCTTTTCCATTCTAAACTCCCAGATCTGTAGCCACTTGGTTCCCTAGCAATCTGAATGCTTCCTTCTTCATTGTACATATGAGGTCTGACAAGTTCATGAACTCATCCTAGGAAAAGTGCTACATACCTCATTGCTGAATATCACTACAGTCACCTTCAAAGTACTCCCCTTGGGAAGCTATGCACTGACCCCTAGTCCAATCTTCAAAGCAATTTTGGAACTCTTTTTCTAGAATGACCATCAGAGCTGTCATCATATTATCCTTGACATTCTGAATGTCATCAAAATGTCTTCCTTTCAATATTTCCTTTATCTTTGGGTAAAGAAAGAAGTCACTGGGAGCCAGGTCAGGTGAGTAGGGAGCGTGTTCCTATACAGTTATTTGGTTACTGGTTTAAAAATTCCCTTACAGACAGTTTTGTGTGAGGGGGTGCATTGTTGTGATGCAAGAGCCATAAATTGTTGGCGAAAACTTCAGGTTATCTAACTTTTTCATGCAGCCTTTTCAGCACTTCCAAATAGTAAACTTAGCTGACTGTTTATCCAGTTGGTACAAATTCAAAATGAATAATCTCTCTGATATCAAAACATTGTTGCAACAAGTTCTCAAACTTAATTGTCAGACCTGGTCATCCCAGATCACGTAACACATGTGTTGATATAATCAGTGGATCCTAGTAGGTTAATGCTCATCTCTTTCACATTTTGTATACCCCACACTCCAGGATTATGTCCTTAATCCAGAGACATAATTCAAATGATGACATCGATAAAATAAGGACTCATTTAAAGAGTAATGAGACGGGTGTTTATCAGTCCCAGTCCCAGTGGGAAGCAGAAGGCATGTTGAATGAACATAATTTGAGGAAGCTTTATTTACAAAGGGACTATTTACAAAGGTGTATGTGAGGTAGGGGATAACCACAAGGTGGAATGAAGTAACCTGAGGTTAATAATCTGTTACTATATCGTATTACACTTACACTGGAAGGAATGAGGAGAAAGAGCTGTTTCCATGACCATAATGAGTAGGCTACATAGAGGAGGCTGCCCTGATGGGACAGTGACCTTCAGCTATGGAAACAGTCCCCGGGGTGACCTTGTATAGACGAAGCCAGGAGACTCAACATATGCCTTCTTCTTCCCTCCATTTTCTTCCACTGCTCCTCATTGGATGAACTCAACTGGAGACTAGTAGACTAGGGACTATACATAGTGCAGAGGGGATGGGGGCAGAACATGGGTCAGGAGGGACAAACAGAAGACATTTGCCAGCAGGTAAGAATTTTGACAGAACACTTCAAGTGATGTGGTGTAGGCTCCTGACTATTTCTTCTATCCTGGAAGCTGCCCCCAATGTCACAGATATAGGAAAACTTACATCATTTTTGAAAGTCAGTCAGTTCTTAATGCACAAAAAGCTATTAGACAATTTGTGGCTTACCTGAATCTTCTCTCTCTCTCTCTCTCTCTCTCTCTCTCTTTCCCCATTCCCTGCTGCTCTTCTGAAGAATTGGCCAAATAAAGTAGAGAGTGATGACAAATTAGTTTTGCTAATGTGGCCAGTCATTAAAAACTTTTGAAAACCACTGTTGAAAAAAAAAGAAAAAAAAAGTTTATATATCGGTCAAAAATTAACCAATTAACTTCATTTGTTCCTCTAACTAGCGCTTACTTGGTATCTTCCATGTGCAAGAAACGTTGCTAGGTATTATATTACATGTAAAGAATTGGTGGCGAGCATCCCTGACATCACAGAGCTTATACTTTGATTATGTGGAAGATCATGTGGAGGTGTGTGAGGACAGGCAAGTGGAGATATAATTCAAAGATGTAAAACAATTTTTATATAGTTTTAATTGCAATTTTTATATAGTTTTAATTGAAAATGCTAGAGGGTAAGCAGAAGGGGCTCTGGAGGTACCATTGTTCCATACTGGGGCCAAGTAAAGGGAGGTTTCTAAAAGGAAATGGTATCTGAGATGAATTTCTAGGAGCAAATAGAATTAGTTGCAGGATCATAAGAGCACTCAAAGAAGATAAAACACCATATGTGACAGGGAAGAGGTGTAAGAATAGATTGTGAATTTAAAGATAGGTAGGGTTAGAGTGAAGACTGTAAAGGATTGGATGGGTGTAGGTAACTGTTGACAGATTAGACTGGGGAAGCAGGTAATACCAATTTATTGAGTCTTCTGTGGCTTTCCAAAGGGCTTGGATTTTTATGATGATGGCAACAGAAAGTCACTAAAGGACCATAGAGGAAGTGATGTACACAGATTTCCATATTAGTAGCTCATTCTGGTAGCTGTGGATTGACTGGAATTCAGCAGAGATAAGGAGGCCCTGAACAGAGAAGCTGTAGCGAGAGGTATAGAGCTGAGGAGAGAAAGTCAAGAGATTTTATATAGTTATAATCAATTGGGTACCATTGTTGATTGAACGCCAGAAGACATGGGTGATTCTGCTATGTTTTCATTCAATGCAACTGGTCGCTTGTGGTACCATTCACTGCAGTGTGAGAAACAGAAAGTGAGACAAGTATGTCAAGCAGATGAGCGATCACCTTCAGACATTATGGTTTGCCATGTCATTGGGGCATCCAGGTGAGATGTGCAGGTTGTAAGATAGCGAGGTCTAGAGGTGAGATTGGGGATTTCACCAGGGAGTTCATTTTTCATTGTTATCCGTGAATGGTTGATAAGTTAATTATATCATAAACCTACAGTACATAATGCATCTTTTGGCAGGATCAAAACCAAGAGTAATGCTTTGTTATTATTCACCCTAAATAGAAAGCTTTCCAGTTGAATTTGTAAGCAGTGTTGATGAAATGCTGGGGGATGTAGTGGGAAAAAAAGGCAAATTGCATCTTCTTGGCCATTGGGACCAGGAATGAAAATGAAAATCTAGACTATCATATTACCTTAACATTTTAGAAATTAGTACAGTGTTCTAATGAGCAAGTTCACAAATGTAAGATGATGAATAATTGGGTTTCTTTTGAGTAGGTGAGAAAATAACATTAGCCATTGTAGACTAAATATTAAATATAAGTCAACACAAATGAACAGTTGTTACCAGAGAGGGCACAAAACAGACAGCAAATTTTGGAATATGCATTAAGGAGTATAAGTCATGGTTATAAGCCATGTTTAAGTACTAGGTAAAGTTCCGAGAACTTGGCGAGCATCCACATGTGAAATGAGCTGCTTTAGAAAATACTGGATGCAATAACACATGAAAGGTAATATTTGAGGTTGAGTTTGGGGTATTATATTATGACACCTTAATATGTGCTGTTGATTCTAGTTACCTACTCAGTACCCTTCCTATAAAATAAACTAGCTATCGAAGCTTTGCCACTGAAACAGACCAAAATTTGCAGACTAAAGCCATGTCTCTTCCCATATACTTCCACTATGCATTTTAATTCTAGGTGTCTTGCACTTATGAATGTCTCTTGACTTAGTTTAATAGTTATTTTGAATGAATGACCGATCAACTTGGCATTGTAGGCTTACATTAATAATTAAGGATATATTGGTTATTCAGCTAATAAAAATTCTTACTAAAAAAAAAATCCCAGTTGCTTTTATTTTGCAAATATTCTTTACATTAACTCGATAGATCAGGCAGGCTTTAAGAGCCATTATAATTTATCACATAAAATGTCTATTATTATTTCGGAAGGCTTTAAAATGCATATTATTAACCTAAGAGGCTGTACTGCACACTGCTGAAATACTTTATACTGGTTCATCAAAATCTTTGTATAGTAAAAAATGTAATATGCTTTCAGCTAAATGCCAGAAGTTTGTAGACATGCCAAACGGAAAATGTTATTCTTTACCAACACCATGGGGGTGGGTGGGGGGAACAGTTAAAGACTCTGGATACTAACTGAACAAAGCATGATGGGAATTTCCCAAGTTCTATCATATCTTTTTAAGGGTAACCCTATGAATAAGATTGCCTATATGTGCAAAATAGTTTCAAGAATTCTAAACTATAAAAGAGAAAGAAGAGATTGATTTTATCCTCTAAATGATGTTAAATAATTGGTTTAATGAGACTTTAAGGCAGTTGTTTGGGAAATATATAAACATAATACCTGAAAAAAAAATGTGTGTTACACATACATAGCAATACTCCTATGTTGTAAAGAAATACCCGTATCTCTTCACTCTATTAAAATTATGTCCTATCAAATGTTTCTAGGCTGAAGTTTTAAAATCCATGTGGTACACAGAAATTTCTGTTTTGATGACATTTTCATGTTCTACTTATTTTGAATGATTATTCAATGAAAATGAATTATACTGTAACATTATTTACCATAGTGCTAAGCCTGGGTAGCATATATAACTGCTGTGGTGATAAGGAGTTTAGAGCTAAGAGAATAGAGTTATGAAATTTTATTTTAAAAGAACACCTCAGCATAGGAGAAGAAAAATGGCATAAAAGATCATCTAGCTACGTGATAAAACATACTCATTTTTTTCCCCAAGCCTTATATAATTTCTGGCTGTTAAAAACTTAGATATATTAGTGTTTAGTACCTCCATTCAAAAGATCTCTGAAACTTTCTTATGTAAGGGTGTTGGTTATATCATAACAATTCTCTATCCTAAAGCACCGTCAAGAGTGTTGTATGATAATTAACGATAGTGAGTGTCTTTGATTTCTGAAGATGACTGATACTGATTTTTATCTTTCTATACAAGGTTCCACATGTACACTTTGTGTGCCTGCTTGTGATTTTGCAGGGATTGGCTCTTCTCATTCCCTATCCTTTCCTCTTCCAAAAATTACCTCCCTCTTTCTCTCTCCCTCTCTCCTTCTCTCTCTCTCTCTCTCTCTCTCTCTCTCTCTCTCCACACCCTCCCTCTCCCTCTCACTTATTATTAATCTTTTGTTTTCTTTTTTTTTTTTTTTTGGTGGCCAGATCTGTTCCAAATTTTTATCCATGCTTAAGAATAAAACAGATAATGTCACCATTGAAAACGAACAGGGAAAGAGCCACACAGCTTGATTTTGTACATCTTAAATAATGCCAGTTACTTATTGCTGTGGTTCCCTGAATGTGAGGCATTTAGCTAATAATGACAGATTGAGGAGTGGTAGGATGCGGCCACTACAGGCACAGGCTGCTGCAACTGCCTCCACAGGTCCTGTGGTCCCTCCGCTGGCTCTCCGTGATCTGGGCTCCTCGGGAGATGGCTGCCAGGTTCATCTAGAATAACCGATTCTGGGCCAGTCGGGCACCTACTTGGTTGTACATGCAGGGGGAAGAAGAGCAACCTATTTGAGTAACTCCCTCAAGGCAAACCCATAAAGAGCAATGCAATTCTAGAAAAATAAGGAGTACATTCCTATAGCATGGTATAATTGTCACAACACTTTTATTTTGGTGATCCTCATCGCAGTCTTTTGAGAAGATTGATGTTATCTTCTCCATTTTATAGAGGAGTGAAAACGAGTCTTTGAGATAGTCTCTGATATTAGGCAACCTTACCATGGTCACTCAACTGCGTAAACTTCAGCCACTCATCCAACATCTGTATTGCCAATGGATTTTTAAGGAAATAAAAACTGGATCTTAGGTGAGAATATACTTTTATCAGAATTAAGATCAAAGAATGAGAGCAACATTTTATTCAAAAGCAGAGGAAAGCAACCTTGACATCTGCCTGAAGCATCACTTGACAGAGCTAAAAGGAAATCAACAACACAAAAGCTGTCTTATTCACCTAAGAAGGCATCATTGCTCCCCACCCCCTCCCCAAGTCACCTGGAGGAAAGAGGCTATTTATGAAATTTTAGAGGAGAAAGGAGAGCACTTAAAGGGGTTTTAAATACGTGATTCGTTTTTATTCCACATACATTCTATGTGTATAAACCTTTGGAGTAATGTTAGGCATATGCTGGCACCCATAGTAGTATTTTTAATATCTTCAGCTGCATAATTTTCTTTGATGTTTACATGACATCACAAATATCCAAGTGGAAAATGAAAAACTAAGCCAGACACCCAGATATTCCTAACTATGCATGTATTTGGAATGATATCCACCTGTGTTGAGCAGGTCTACATGTAGCTGATGCTTGAAGCCTTGTTTTACCGCCTGTGGTCTAATTTCAAGTTATGGAATTGGAATGTTGTTCTCAAATATACTCAAATATTAACTTTTTCACACAGGTAACGCAGTGTCAGCTTCCTCAACATTCTTCTATTTAGTAATGTAGATAATTTAACTTGAATGAATATACACATATTTCCCCCATAAGACTTAATTAAGGTGTTTAACTTAAACTGGAAAAAAATATCTCCATTTTAAAATATTTTTATGTTTCCTAAATTGGTCTTTGTAAGCAAAATGATGCTTATTTATTATTGATGTAGACAAAAAATGTTAATGGGTGATGTAATTTTTGCACTCCATTCAAATATCTTGTTAATATCTAGACAAAACATTATTGTTCTGTTTCATATAGAAGCTGCAAGTTTATTTTGTTTGAAAAATGGGGAAATAAACTCCTGTTTCAACCTTCTCTTTGTTGTTCTAGCTGTGTGTCATTGACACTGGCATGAGTTGTCATGGGAAGGTGTAATGAGGCAAGACTGGGACTGTAGCAATTATTAACCTGCAAATGTGCTATGGCAAAGTAAATGTAAGCTAGAGTGACACTTCTAAGTATCTCAGGAAATAATACTGTCATTTAAACTACTCATTTTATTAATTTGATTTGATGAATATGGGAGAAACTAATAACTTTTCAATATAAAGAGGAACCAAATGCCATTAATTGGGCATTTCACATGGGCTGATAGATTGGATACCCCCCAACCCCCTGTCTCTTTGGTGGTAATTTATTTAGCTGGGAAAGCTTGGGTTTGGTGTAGCATCTGGTTTTCAGTGATATCCTGCTGGTCTTATCCAATTTTCCAGCTGGGAGCATGAGGCACAGGGAGGTCGAATGACTTGCCTAAAGGTCACCTGGTAGCTCAACTGGGATTATAACTCAGAATCTTTCTGATTTTCCCATCCTTTGCTCACTGGACCACAAAACTCCCTTGATCCCATCTTCTCAAGCTTGCCTGAGCAGGAAGTAATGTTTAGGCCTGGAAAAAGAAAATCCCAACTTAAATACTGACTATTGTCATCTTTAAAAAATGTGTTAAACTTCCACTGGTATGACTGTAAGGCAATATGTTGTTTTAATTCTAACACTTGAGAATATTTCTATCCATGGAAATGTTGCGTCTCCCCAAGTGGTCACCTTGAAAAGGTTCATACCTATTGCTCGGATGCTGCTTTTGGTCAAAACATTTTAAGGATGTCAAGTGACTAGATGCTTATGACAGAAGAATGCAGCTAGTTCGTGGGTGTATAATGGACTTTGCTCATTATACACTCAGACACTTGGTACCTGTCTACTAAGTTCAAGAAACCACCTGGCTTACCCAATCTTAGAACTACTAGGCTTTCCATTTTCTCAGCCTGGAAATCCTCCCCGTGATTTCCAATGGCTGACACCTTTTCATCATTCAGGTCTTAGCAAAAACGTTGCCTTCTCAGACAGAGGCCTGCTTTAACCTCTGAATGTATAGCAGGTCTTTGCATAACATCATTTCGTTCAGCCTCATTTCATTATAACGTTGATGATAACCCTTATTTATATAAATTAGCCTGTGGTAAAGTTGGTTTTGTTATACAGAGTTTCACATAAAGTCATAGAACCTATTGACAACAGTAAGTGAGGACTTACTGTAATTGCTTTCTTTATATGATATCCCCATATTTTACTTCATTACATTTATTGACATTTACAATTTTTGTTAATTTTATTTCCTTTTTATTCTCTATATCCTTACCCTGAACATAGGAGTCTAATCTGTCTTGTTCACCAGCATATACTAGACAATGTTTGATATATAGAGGAAGCTCAATAAACATTTGTTGAAAGAATGAATAGCCGTTCCTGATGAAAGAAGGGCTCTCTTTTCCTTTTTTTAATTATCATTCAAGGAGTTTCAAAAGGGATGCCCATGGGGTAGTGAGGGCGAGTGTAGATGACCCTTAGTCAGCCAGCCAGATCAGGTGAATTAACCCTGAAGGTCAACGGGATGACGGATGACAGCTGTTCTTGTCAGATCACCCTCTCATCCATAGCTTCAGCCTTGGAATTGCCCTCCGGCTTGGCTTGTGATTGGTAGAGAAAAATCAGTCTTATTATATTTATAGTCACACTTCATTTTTGATCTAAATTTACACTGCCCACTTTCATCACCCACCTTATTTACACAGTTGATACTTAATGATGTTTGGTCCCTTCCAAAAGCCAGAGTCATATTTGAAGACTGACCAATATGCAGAATATTGAAAAGGATACCTGACATCTGAAAAGGAATTCTTCAAGTTTTTTGTATCAACAGACATATTATGCTAGAATCTCCCAGAGTGTTGATTTTAAATAAATAAAGCTTGAGAAAGTGTTTAAGGTAGTCAATGCTTTTAAGGATTCAGCCAGGCTATTTTCCAGATTCGCTTGATACACAGGTACTTATTCATGATGTTTGAAAGGAAATGAAACTGTATGGTACACAAATTCCTACTGCTGGTGACTTTACACAGAAGCTACTCTTCATTTATAACCTAATGGTCTGGTCATCATTTTACAGATGAGGAGATAGGACCACAGAGCAATTTTCTCAAATGGGGCTTCTGCGTTATTCTGATATCCCAGTGGGTGCCCAGCTACACGTGTTATGGAAAAAGGGCCCAGCATTTTCTTACCCTGTCTTCCTTGCTGGGAGCTCTCTTCAGAAGTCATTTCTGTAGGATCTGGCCATTTTGTCCACCACTATGTAAAATTCTAGAAAGCTACTGCATGGTGTTCTGTGTGACTGTAATATAGAACTCAATGACAGTGATCTCAGGCAGTGTGCAATTTCCTCTCACTTGCAAGGAGTATTCTGGGGACGTTTCGAGGTTAATGTGGGGGTAAGAGTTGCAGGGCAACACAAGGCACTTGTGTTACCATCCTTTAGGATCTTTTGTTGCACTTATAAAACTGCTGCTGTGTTCTTTCATTGATTCGATGTCAACCTTCTGGCCATTTTGGCTAAACGCTGTATAGTTTAGAGACATGGACAAGCAGTGGTTACCATCACACCAACTCCTGAACTCCCGTGACAATTTATAATGACCTGGATGAATGAAGTTGAGCCTCAAATTCATGTTATTAGTAAAAGGAAGCGTTAATAAACTACCGGAACTGAAATGAACATTGAAATGGACTCTCCTTGATCTGCATATTTTAGGACAAATACCTTAGAGGTTTTCAGATAACTTTACAGGGTTCTCCAGACAGATTGTACCCCTTTGTTCTGAAAAAATGTGGTGAAGAATTCGTTGGCCTCTTGAATGGTCTAGTATCTTGTGTTTCCACAATCATCTTATTTTTCATCATTGGGAAGAAAATTAGATTGTACTCACATTTTCTCTGGAAAAGTCAAAAAGTCTCACTATATGGTGGGTATCAAGAAAACGGGATTATCATTAAGATATTTCTTTGTTTTGGTCCAGCAGAAATGGGATGTTTTTCTTCTTTTTTACCACTGATGTAAAAGCACCTCTCAATGTTCCAGGCCCCCAGAGTCATAAAATTTGGTTCACTGAAATGATTATAGGAAACTTATCAGGACATATTTCTAAAGATATGCAAATGCCTATATTCAGAAAATAAATCCCAGACACAGTTGACACAGATACACTGATGAGTATAGTATAGCTGCACAGAAGGAAATAGATTTCTTGAGAATTTTCCAAGTATTATCACTTGGATTTCATGCTTTGTAATTTCTTTGTAAGAGGTGGACCCATGTGACCCTTCAGTCTTTTCACAAAAATTACATTTTGGAGAAGGAATTAGTAACTTCTCATAGAGACGGCAATTGTCTTTTCTTTCCCACGCGTATCAATGATTCTGTGAACCAGTTTCCTATTATTGATCATGCTGACATTAGGAGGGATCCCAAGATAAGAGAAGGAGTTTGTGAACAGAGCTACTGAATGACAGCAAAGTTGAACTGTCAAGTTCGTGCACTAGATGAGCTTCTAATTGGTGATATTTTGAAACACATTGTGACATCATGGGGAAATTTTAAAAAATTGCTTTAAGGAGTAATAATCTTGGGACATATTTTACATTATCTTTTCCTCTAAAGAACTAAACCTTTTTCTTTTACCAGTAATGTTTTAGTTACTTAAATTTATAAAGCATGTTTTAGTTACTTAAATTTATAAAGAATAATCAGGGGTTTTGACTAAAAAAATAAGTCAATAATAGAATTCCTGCTAGTCTGACTCCTCATTCACACTTATTCATTCATTCAACAATATTTATGGATTATTCACTATGTGCAATAGTGCAATATAAGATGTTGTATTAATTAGAAACCAAGTGGTGAATATAGAAATTATTTGGGGGTGCCATTTTTTCTTGAAAGCAGAACTAACAGCAGTTATGGTATAGGTATACTTAGGATTTTAACTTTCGATGGGCCCTACTGCCAGCCCCAAACTTGGCATCTCATGAAACAGAGTAGCCCCCAAAAGAAATGATCTCTTCCAGGGGCAAGGAAGGTACATATTTTTAAGTGCCAAAATGACTATGGTAATTGATTGCCCTGAGTTCCTATGTAAAAAAAAAAAAAAAAAAAGAAGAAGAAGAAGAAGAGTGCAAGAGAAAATAATTGGCTACATAATTTTATCCATCTCCAGAGAGAGAGCGAGAGCGAGAGCGAGAGCGAGAGCGAGAGCGAGAGCGAGAGCGAGAGAGAGAGAGAGAGAGAGAGAAATCTGAAGGAGGGAGGGAAAGGGGGTAAGTAGGAGAGAAACTCAAACATTAATAGGGAATAGAATTTCTTTTGCACTGGCCACAATACATATGTTTGTTAAAAAGCAAGAGGCGGGGAAGACATGCATGGCTGATGTTGAAGAAAAGCCTGTTTGTGCCTCACACACTGGAGAAATTGTTCAGGAATAGTTCATCCATGTGAAAATATGACCCATGTCATTTTGCCAGGGTCGTTAAGACACTGAGCTGCTGAGTAAGGCCTGATCGGGTAAATTCAAGATCCTGGGGGGTGTACATACTTCCTAGTGCCCAGTTTTCCTAAGATGAAAAAAAAAAAAAAATCAGTGGAAATAAGGTTATGGAGTGCCATTTGTGTGGGCGAGACAGGGTCTCCAAAGGGTGGGAAGCAGTTGGATCTCAGACACGGCCCATTCTTTCAGATCCTTCCCCATTTTCTTAGTGGGTAAAATGAGAACTAGAGAGCAAATGTCCAGCTCTAGTAGGCAGAAGAAAACAGTGGTATTTAGAGATGGGGAAGAGGAAAAGGTTACAAATCATTTTTGAAATGAATTTCCCATTCTCTTTTGACCATTGTCATATTCATGTTTCACAAACTCCTAAAATGTCTGGAGATAAAATTCAGATCATTTGTTATGAGAAGAAATGACTTTATAGAGATTCTTAGAGGACATGAAAGATACATTTGAATGAATAAGTATTCAAAAGCAGGCAGGAAATATGGAATAATGGACAAGATCTTTTCTTATAATATACTGGGAGAATTGTATGAAGTTTGAGAGGATCATATATGAACCAAAACGACTAATTAAAAAAGCAAACAAACAAATAAGAAACCCTCATCATTTAGCTGTTTTAGTTTTAACTAGACTAGGGCAAATAACCAATTCAATCTCAATCTCAATGTTAAGTTTTTAAAAATTGAATTAACAGTTCTGATTATGCTGGCTTATTTCCAGTTTCCCAGCCTCTCATTCAAGAGAGTGATAAAGTCATCATGTCATTAATTCAACAAATAACAAAATCTTATTAACCTACAAAGGACCAAAATAATTTTATCTCTATTGGCCTCAGTTTTCTTATCTGTAAATTGATGGATTATGACTAGCTGATTTCCAAATTTTGTTCTTTGAATTGTATGAATGTTTTTCAGCTTTTAACATTTCAGCAAAGTGGCTTTATAATCACTATTTGTATTTCGAGTGATAATAATAATATATATAGTAACCCCATTAAGGTCTTTCTGCAATGCCACCTGAATATGTGAGAGAAGAAAAATTCCTGGGTTACTCCTTATTAGCTGCTAACTATATTCGATGAATTTTTTTTTTTTTTGGGGGGGGGGTTAATTTAATAGGCACTTACTTTTTTTTATCAGTAAAATTGTTGGGCAGTGTGGAGATTGCATTGAATCTTAGTCAACCAGTCAGCTTTAATGGGACAGGTTTCAAAATCTTCCCTAAATTAAGGGCAGAGGATTTATTTTAAGGATCACTTTGAAAGAAATATAACTTTCTCCCTTTTTGCTTTAAGGGTCTGCAAGCATGTTTCAAGCTACTTAGGTTAAACAGTTTGAGAGTTGCTAGTTATAGACGTGTCCCCCCCCCCCCAAGAATGCAGATGTGGTTTTCAAATCAAATTGGCAGGTACTTACAGAACCTTGGGCTCAGAGATGGAAGGAGTGGAAACTTGAGACCCTTGTAAAAATTTCACCGCTGTTAAGTTACTTTTGAGATACTCATATCAGCTCACTGATAAAATGTCATAAAATAACTGCCATCTCCACCTTTTATAGGAGCAATCCTTGGATTAGAGCTGCTGGATTGTAATAAGGAAACGTGTCTTTAAAAAATGAATTAAAGGAAAAGATGACCTTCAGGTTACTCTGGTCTGTTGATGGGGTCAGGGGAAGGAAGGTTCAAAACCTAGTAGGAGAGGGGTCAGTCTGACACTGGATGCAAAAGTTCACAAGTCTGCATTATAAATAATATATGTAGGAAATGAGTGTTTACTCCTCTCTAATGTTAGCAAACTGGAAGGATAAGATGGCTTCCTTTTGACGCGTAAAAGATCTAAATGTGAGATGCTATTTTAAACAATGAACAGCTGTTTCATTTTGAACCAAAAAGAACAAAGAAAACACCCTTAGGTCCACATAAGATATATTGTGGTTTCCCGTGTGTGTGTGTGTGTGTGTGTGTGTGTGTGTGTGTGTTTTCCCTCCTCTCTTTTTACTTAGGATAATTGAAATGTCATTTTATGTTGGGGTGTTTTCTTTACCGACCAGGGACATAAAAAGTTAAAATATGGGAGAATTTCCTTTGCATCATTTTGAACATAAACAACTCTTCATTGCTTTAATATGAAGTGTTTTCTTTGTTAATCCAACAGAGATTAATGCCTGGAATGCTACATTGTATGCATAAGGGAAAAATCATGATGGTCCATGGGTAATATACTTTAGGCAAGACTAAAGCAATAGGATAGCATTATATCACAGTCTTAGAGCTTTTTCTTGCTCTGCAGAACAGCTGGAAATGTAAAGGGTAGCCCGAGTCACTGATTTAAGAGATTTCAATTATCTAATTAATGCCTGGGAAATAGTTTTTTTTGCCAGAATCGAATTTACAGAAAAATTTAAACATAAATGTTTGGATGATTCAGAAAATGAATTTCTGATTTTGAGAGCAAGCTTCTTGAATTTAACTCAAAACACCTCTTAGATTGACATGCAAAGATATATAAGTCTTTAAAAATGTGTGCATTTATACATTTGTCTTGGTTTGGATTTTATACTGAAAATTACTGAAATTGAATGCATAGAACATAATTTTACATATTCAATGAGTAGCAGGTTTATTTAATTCTTAATTCTTCATAGATATTTGTATCTACCCTTCTAATTTTTGGGAAAATGAAGAGACATTACAATAAAATTCTGTTCTTCCAGATAAGAAACACACACACACATACACTCAGTTCATTTTACCTGGAAAACTATTCCATATAGCAAGCAAACACACTCAAAGCCTTAATTATTTACTGATCTGTTTCTAAAAGGCCGGCACATAAGTTGTGTGTGGTTTTCGTTTTTATTTTTTTATTCTCTTTTTTAATTTGAAGGAACTACTTCACTTAGCTCTTTTTGGTTATACAGTTGCAGAAAGTACGTCTGCTGTTTTATACTGTTTTTAGTTCTCTTCCTTTTTTACTCCTGAAACACAATTGTAGTTAACTTTTCCTGGGGCTTAATTCTATCTAATTTTGTTTTTGAAATGAAAGATGGACTTTTTAAAAATTAAGACAGGAAATTCTAGGCCAGAAACTATTATTTCTCTTCCTTCAGATATAGATCTCAAGAATAATAACATCTTGTAAAACTTAAAAAAAAAAAAAAAAAAAAAAAGGAACCAAAAAAAATCTGTGCAAGTTCTTCTTTTTTAATCTAGACTTGGTTATATAGCACATTAATAAATTGTCCTGTCAACCTCTAGGACATGGGTTCAACTCCAATTGGTTTAATGGCCACAAGTGTTTCCTTAGAAGAATTCCAGATTTCTGGATGGAGAAATGAATGTCAGGGATTCTCAGGGCAGGCTTGAGAACCCCCCCCCCCCCCAGAAGGTGGTCTTGGGAGGTAATCACACCCTGCTGATAGGATTTGGCAGCTAAAATAGATGGAGGTCAGCCTGTCATTTTGTCTATTTAAATAAGTCACTTGTGATTAAGGATAAGCAGCAAGTTTTCTTTTCTTTCTCACTTTTCTGTCCTTGAAGGCTCTCATCTGTTTCCTTGATATTTCTCCCTGTCTTGAGGGTTTTTCTCTCTCATTCCCTCTTGCTTTTTATGTGGAAAATGTTCATGTTTCCTCTATATTTCCCTGTTGGAGGCAAGTGGGGGACAATTTATCGTATTATTCCATTCCAATTACAAAAATTGGCATTTCAACCAAAACTCTTACTACATATCAGGTGTTTTGTGACATGGAGAGAGAGAGTTTAAATTGAAGACAAACGTCTCTGCTATTTCCCTCTTTGCTAAGAGAAGTCACTGTAATCTGTGTTACGGAATTGAGTTCAAGGTAATTTCTCTATCTTCTTGGGTACTTTGGTAGGTAATGTTATTTTTTTGTCTTTTGGAAAAAAATAATTGATGTTTAATAAAAATTTTGTGCAAATTTCCATGAGGCTGAATTTGCTTTTATGAGCTTTCTTGCTATAAAATAGCAGATCATTATTGTATCATGCACTTCTTTTTTGAAAGTTACCCAAAATGGCTGTTACCCAAAATGGAATCAGTGGTATGAAATATTTGCATCTGCCAACTTGTTTGCGGAAATCGTTTGGCAAATGCCATTCTGAAATACTGTTTCTTTTTCTCAGAGGCTTTCATCCAGTGCTCTTCTACCTCTATGGGTCTAGTTAAGACTCTTCCTGCTCCCCATGTCATTCCGGAGACCGTGCTTGTGAAGCGGCAACACTTTGTGGAGTGAAAATAGATCCAACACAAACCCAGTAACCTCTTGGGCCCTATCTCATATTCTCTGCTCATCTTTTTCTCTGATCATTTCTGAAGTGTCTGGCTTCATGCAAGTTAAATATGATAGTGTCCACCTTAGCTGCATCACAAATTTCTTGCCTTCAGCCCTGGAGCAGGAACACCATCGTACTCAAAACATGCATTGCCTGCATGTGCCAGAGGGTTACACCCCATGGGGCAGCCCTTAGCCAGTGGAGGACAAGGGCTAGTACAGCCTTTGGGCAGACTCTTCTGAAGCTCATTCTATAGGGCTCTTCAACATTTTCCAGTGGGATTGAGCCTCAGTTGGTCAGATCAGTGAAATGCTCTGTGTACCCAAATTTCCTAGTCATTCGCTCCTATTCTTGGTATCATTTCCCCAAGTAAACTATTTGCCCACAGCCTGTTATCTTTCTAGGTTCTGCTTTCTAGGGGAACCCATCCTAAAACAAAACAACACAACACAATGCAAAACACAACACAGCAAAAACCTAAGAGATCTTCCTTCTAACAAGATTCGTTGCCTCATGTCATGGTTTTTTTAAGTACAGTTCTATCTCTCCTAAGAAAAAAGTTGGTAACTTTATAGTTGTGACACATGTGGTCTGCCCCTCTTTTATGGCAAGCTCTCTAATGGGGGCTGGAGACACAGTATTGGAAGAGAAGATGCCACTCTTGGGAGGAATCTGCAGTCTAGTGTTTACCCTCTTTGGATCTTTCACTATAGAGACACAACAAATTGTTTTCAAAAATAGCCAAAGGATATTTCTTAAATTCATATAGAACTCCTTTGTATAAAGATGTTTATACCTGCGTTAGTCAGAGGACACTGTAAGTAACCTTTTACAGAAAAAGTTACCGTGGGAACCAAAAAAAAAGTCAAGAGATAAAGTGCATCAGGAAAGTTTTTTTCCATGAGGTCTTTTGAGTGAGATGTAACAAGAGGTGAAAGGCCTGGATTGACAGAGACAAAAAAGAAAGGCATTCATGGACAGAGAATGGGGAGAGAGACAGCCCAGAGTTCAAGAGTACGAATAGTTAAGTGTGGACACATACAGTAGCTTTTACCTGACTGTGGTCCTGCAGAAAGTAACATCCTGTGAAGAGTCAGTAGGCATTCTACCACAAATAAATTTGGGGAATTAGAGAAGTTGGCATATTACTTCCAGAATTCAGAGGTTCATAGTACACATCAGCATATTATTGTTCCCTGAGAAGTAGTGCTATCTATAAAAAATAAAATAAAATATCCTCCTAAGACAAAATTTGTGGAACTGAACATTTTCCAAGATTTCTGTAACCATGAAATCTTTTGCCGGTAGGACACTGTTCAATCATTTCCAGGCACATTGATGGTTCACAGAACGGATCTTGGGAAATTCTGAAAGGGAGCAGTGCTGAGATATGAAGCTAATAGGATTATAGGTAGGGTGTGAGTATGGCCTCCAACCTTGCGTACTAGACAGATGTGTTTGGGTTTGACATGTCAAGCAATTGGACACAACTGTGTCTATCCCAGAGAAAGGAAAGATGGTTTCCTGTAAGATAATTTGGCACACGAGAATCACAATTCCAGCTTCATATTTGTATTATTATCATGCCATTAGATTTATCATGTCTGTTGTTGGAAAGGAAGTTATAATGGAGGGATTTCATAGTCAGAAATGTGTTCAAATCCTAACTTCCTCTCTTTCCTGTGTGACCTTGGTTCATGTCTCCATACTTCTGTTTCATCACCTATAATGAATATGGACATGATGATAATGGTGCCTAACTCAAGGTTGTTGGGAGGATTAGATGAGATAAAATAACTAAAGCACTTAGCAGAGTGTCTAACAGAGCATGTGACCAATAAAACATATCACGTTTACTTCTAATTGTATTGCGTAATGGAAAAAGCACAGACTTAGGGACACACAGTCCTAAGTTCACATCTTGTCACTGTCCTTTATTGGGTTTACCAAATTATACACATTGTGTTATTACTATAAAAGGAAGAAATAATAGTATATATCTTATAGGGTTATTGTCCATATTAGAGATATGATAAAATATCAAAGACATAGAAGCTGCTCAAGGAATGGTGTCTGGTATAACTATTGTTGTAATTCTATAGTATTCTCCATTTATTAATAGGAAGAGTATATTGTTTTGAAAGCTTCCCCAATCATTTTCTAAAATATGTGAATTTTTCCATGATTCCTGCTAGGCTGAAGGAAACACTTGGTCTGATTATTGGGTTATGGAACTTTACGAAATTTTGCTTAATATTTCTCTAACTGTGGATTTCAGACATTGGGATACTGACAGAAAATGTAAATGATAACAAAGCTGATTAACACAAGAAGTCATACTCTGAGTAGTCAGAATGAAAATGGGTCTATTTTTTCCTTGTTGTATGGACAGAGAACCTACCATCTGAGCAAGTTAAGAGTCATGTTTATGCATTTTGTTCTTACAGATTAAATTTAGGCCTAAACCCTCTGTTTCTCATGTGTGTTATTTTTTTAATGAACCTATAGGATGAAAATACAATATGAAACTTTTCTCTTTGGTTTCTGTATCATCTCCTGAGGATTTTGTTAAGAGGCAGATTTAAACTTTCACTTTTAATAAAATATGGTAATAAAGTATTTTATTCTATAACATTTCTCACTGGAAATTTTAAATTTACAAAATGAGGACTGTTTTTCCCATGTCAGTGTCTAACAACAAAGATAGAATTCCCAACTCCTCTTTTATTTTCCTTTTTTTTTATTGATTAATGTTTTATGAGTTTTTAATTCTGGTCAGTCCTGGAAAGATTGTTTTGCCTGATGACTGGTAACTCATGATTCTGTTGTGTGTTACATGCTCTTTCACATGAAGACTTACATGGGAAATGTTTTAAAGAAACACCTAAGGTTTATAT
This sequence comes from Rhinolophus sinicus, assembly GCF_036562045.2. Lineage (NCBI taxonomy): Eukaryota > Metazoa > Chordata > Mammalia > Chiroptera > Rhinolophidae > Rhinolophus > Rhinolophus sinicus. The sequence goes on from NC_133762.1 coordinate 48,256,832, forward strand.
TGTACTCCACACCATCAGGAGTGTGCCACATAAGGTACATAAGATCATGTGACCACTCAATACCTTTCTTAAAGGGGCAAGCTCCTATGGGATGAATATTGTATACAAAGAACACAAAGAAATGTGATTATTTTGTTTTATTGAAGCACATTTCTTTAAAAAAAAACTAGGATGAATTTAGCCAACTGCAGAAGCAAACATATTCTTTTTTCAAAAATTGGCCATGAATATGTACTTACCATGTTTCCCCGAAAATAAGACCTAGCCAGACCATCAGCTCTAATGCGTCTTTTGGAGCAAAAATTAATTTAAGACCCGGTCTTATATTATATTATGTTATATAGGACCCAGTCTTATACATCGGACCAGGTCTTATATTAATTTTTGCTCCAAAAGGTGCAGTAGAGCTGATAGTCCAGCTAGGTCTCATTTTCGGGGAAACACGGTATGTGTAAATATCTTTTGTCAATGTACTGAAATTTTGAATTCTTATAGCCCTAAAGGGATAAAAAATAATTCCTCCCATTTGTGAGTTCTTTTAGAGTTTATGAAGCATTTTCATACACTTCATCCTTGTTGAGGAATCTGGTGAATTGCCTTTACATTTTAGGTGCTATGGTATTTAGCTAAAACAGCCAAATCCAATGACAAAAACAGTCAACACAAGTGTTTTATAAACCACAGTGGTGCCAAATCCCCCACTTTCACAGTTGTTCCCAAAGTACCCCCACACCCCCTCATCCCCTACAGACAGAACAAATGGCTTTCTAGATAGACAGCTGGAATCAGCTTTGACAGGAAAGATTTAAGTTTGCAAAGTGACGTAAAGATGGGTTTAGGGCAGAACCTGTTCCTTGTTTTCCTATTCGGGTGTAGGTTAATTTCTAAAAACTACTTAATTAAGATACAACATGATTCTAAGCACACAATTTTGATGTCTTTTAATTTTCTATACATAATAGGCACAAGAAAGAAGGAATTCTAGATTTTAACCTTAGCTATTTGCAAAAACCGTCAGTATTTTAGTCTACCTTGTTCTTTAAACTCTCTCTCTCTCTCTCTCTCTCTCTCTCTCTCTCTCTCTCTCTCACACACACACACACACACACACACACAACAAGCAGCAAGAAAGGGAAAGAAAACAACCTGACAATTTCATGTAATGAAGAACAGATTAAAGCTCACCAATTCAACAATTTGGGATGTTGTTATACTTGGGAATTTTCAAAGGCAAGAGTGAAGGTCTCTAAAGACTGAAATTGGAGCAACTTATTGATCTGAAATGCAAGTCCTATTGCATATTTGTATTCTCACAAGAAAAATCTGTATAGGGCAAAGAATTAGAATTCTAAATAGCTTGCTTTACATGTATAAAATGCGATTTTTCAGCTCAAATCTTACAAAGTATTTTAACAGACAGTTTTATTATTCTCCAACTTAATGGTAGCCACATGGCCAAAACCCTTTTGAAAGTGTGTGTCTTGTTTGATATTTATCTCAAATATTATATTATGTAGCGCTCCTTGACAAATATGTTGAATCTTATTGTCCTAACTGATTCATTAGGAGAAAAATTAAAGTAAAAGAGATTGGAATTAGGAAGGGGAAGACTAGTTAGTATTCAGTGACAGAATTGTCCTCTAATCTGGCAGGAAAACATCCTCAAAATGTGAGAAGTCACTTTAGGTCTCATAATAATCAGCAACCAAAAAAAAAAAAAAAAAAAAAAGAAGAAGAGGTCTAAAAATAGGGACGAATAATTAACAATCTAAAAATAGACTTGGCTGGCCATATGGAAGTCATTACCGTCTAGAGGTTAAAAGAGGCTGAGGAGAATAAAAAACAAATCAAATATTATTGCATATTAAGTGGACTACCTATAAACATAGTCCATAAATGCTTTACAGAGTTCAGCTCCATCTAAGAAAATTTGGAACAAGAAAAACAAAAAAGCACAAATTATCATTTTCTAATTAATCAGAGTTTTTTTTGGGAAGTACTTTTGGCTCCAATCCAAAAGGCTCATTTGTTTTAAGATGCGCCTGCCATGCAATTAACATGAGGTGGATTCTGTCTTTCAAAATGGGAAAAATATAGTGATTTTTAGATCACGTCTTATGTTTAGTATAAACAGTAATGCTTGCAATATAAATAGCATTGCCCTAAGGACAAATAATTATGCAAAGAGAGAGAGAGAGAGAGAGAGAGAGAGACTGTCAACAGAGATATATCCAGTTCAGTGGATCTAGTATGCCCTGAAGAGTTCTAAAATTTTTTTTATAAGATTGAAGCTGTTTTTATTGTTATTATGGGAAGATGCAGGAAATGTTATTACAGGGGAATTACTGTCAGGGCTGTACAGTTTCTAGGCCTTTTATACCTTTGACATCTATTATACTTCTTGTTAATACATTGCCTGGAAGGTTATGGGAGGAAACTTAAAACTATTTACTTTAATTATAGGTTAAAAAAAATGTGGGTATGTGAAGGATTGATTGGAAGTTGACTAAAATAGAAAGCAGCATACTAAAGTGGAAAGAACACAGGTGTGCAGTGTGAGACTGAGACCAGAACTGGAAATCAGGCTCTGCCTTGTATCATGTGTATGACCTTGGACAAGAGATTTAACTGTGTGAACCTTATGTGTCTTATCTGCAAAGTAAAAATAAGGAATCTTGGTATTTCCGTTGTGTTTTGTTAAGTCTCTTATGAGGAAACAAATGTAAAATCTTTGTGAACACAGGGCCTTGATACATCACGGTGACTTTAACAGATGATAGTAACTATTGATATCATTGTCCATCAATTTAATCCAGTCACAGGTAACAAACGCTTAGGATGTTGACAAAACAGAGATCACAAAGTTCACTAACACAGCTTGAAATTTCATGGATAAGGAAAATTATGTGCTTTCTAATCTGCAGCCTTACCATTCAAATTTCAGGAATCCTTCTGGATTTTCCATATTGGATTTAAGTGACTTTTGTTCTTAAATAAGGCCTTTCAATCAAGATATATATTTTTATTCTTTTAATATTAGAATACCTCTATGCCTACATAATAATTCTCATCATATGATTGTCTCTGATTTGTAAATGAAATAAATGAATGTCTAGAGAATTGTACAAATGGATATAAAAGTCAATTCTTCATAAAAGAACTTGCATAACATTTCTTGTTAAGTATTTTTCCTAGCTAACTTACCTTTTCTGTTGCTGTTGTACATAGGATCTTTCCGTTAGATTTCCTAAGTGGTTGCTATTTGTGAATATGAAAGTATTGATTTCTGTGAAATGACACTACCTTACCCAATTACCTTTCCAGTTGAATTTTTGAGTTTCATCTATCATTTAGTCAAATCATGATGACTTCCTTCCTCTTTTGGTTTTTTTCCATTTTCATGCTGCTAATATTTCTCTCGTGTAATTATATTGATTAGTACCTTCAGTAGAATGTTAAACATTAGTGGTGTTAATGAACATCATTGCAGTTTTCCTGCCATTTCTGGGAATGTCACTAGTGATTCCCTGGTAAGTATAATTCTAGCTTCTGGACTGAGACAATATATTTTATTAGGTTAGGAAAGTGTCCATATATTGCCACTTTGTTGAGTATGTTTATCAGAAGGGATTTTGAATTTGGTAATCTTTTAGTGTTTTTTTATTTTTATAACTATTAATATAAATTACATTATAAACTTGTTAAAATTAGTGACATCTTTTAAAATATCTGAATTTGGTATGTAACCATATATATTCAGTCATAGTATTTGACTTTTGAAAGCTTGTCTGTGTTTGAAAGATCTGTACCAAGTCATTTTGGGTGACATTTTTATTATGTTGTAACAGTCTTTTTTTGTTTATTTTACTGTATTTTACGAACAGAAACACTAACTCTATTATTTACTACAATATATAAAATACATGTAGCTTAATAAAATATATTGTTGGTTTTTTGGTATTTTTCTTTTTCTGTTATTTTTTAAATCAGTAATACACTTATGAAATTGAAAAAGAAACAAATTAAAAGATAGTATAGTAAAAATCTCTTTCCCTCCTCTGCACCCATCCTCCCAGCTTTTTTTTCAATGCTTTATCAATCTACCAGTCTTCTGAAACATCCTGAAGCATCATGCTTTGAGTTGTTTTATTCATGTGCTACCATCCGAAATAGACTTGTCCATTCCAAGTCATTTTAGACCTACAAACCTTGCAATTTCAAGGGCTTTCTCTGAGATTCATACTCAGATTATTTCCATTATACTTCTCCCTTCTAACACCTCACTCTTTGGCTTCACTTTGATTTATTTTCCCTTAGTAGAAAAGGTCATTTCATTGGCAGAAAATTATCTGGTCTTCTCGTATGTCTTTTCTCTATTCCCTTCCCAAATGATCTCTTGTTCTTTGAAAGCTGAATAGATATTTTTCTTTCTTTGGTGTTACCTCCCTTCATCTCTCTCCATTCTGCAATTTTTAAATGTTATTTGTAATAATTTATAATTAATTTTGATGTATTACATAGGACAATCAAATAGATAGGAGGGTTCATCATGAAAAGACACTGCTTCCACTCCCACAATTAACCCCCCTCCTACCTTTATTCCCCAGAGGTAATCTCTTTCTTTTTTTTTTTTTAATTTATTTTTTAAATTTATTGGGGTGACAATTGTTAGTAAAATTAAATAGATTTCAGGTGTACAATTCTGTATTACATCATCTATAAATCCCATTGTGTGTTCACCACCCAGAGTCAGTTCTCCTTCCATCACCATATATTTGATCCCCTTTACCCTCATCTCCCACCCCCCACCCCCCTTACCCTCTGGTAACCACTAAACTATGTTCATTGCAGCTTTGTTTATGGTGGCCAAGACATGGAAACAACCAAAATGTCCTTCGATAGATGAATGGATAAAGAATATACACAATGGAATACTATTTGGCGGTAAGAAAAGATGATATAGGAACATTTGTGACAACGTGGATGGATCTTGAGAGTGTAATGCTGAGCAAAATAAGTCAGACAGAAAAAGCAGAGAACCATGTCATTTCACTGATATGTGGTATATAAACCAAAAACAACAAAAGAACAAGACAAAGAAATGAGAAACAGAAACTCATAGACACATGTAATCTCTTTGAACATCTATGTTCAAGTGTTCCTGGTGATTACTGCCATAATTTCAAACAACGTAGTCATACCACTATTTTCGGAATTTTTAACTTTAATCTCTATTTTCTTATATGAAGGATGCAGATATAGCTCCTATATGCCACCCCTCACCCCATCCCACTTCTTTTCAATTTTGATTGCTATCTAATCCTTATTTAATTCCACTGACTAACCTTACGTATCTTTAATTTATATACTTAAACTTTTTTTCTATCGTGATGAATCTTTTTTGAGTCTCTTTATGTAAGACATGCTACTTTTTGTGCTTTCTCTTTTTGCCACCTGTTTCCATCATTTCTATCATCTTCTGATAGTTGTCAATTTTGATAACATTTATACTCTATTTTGTAAATCTAGTCAAGTTTTTTCTGCTTTCATGTAAGTTGAGTCTCACAGTTGAAAACCAATAATACATGATGATAACATAATTCTTGTTCATTGTAGAACAAAGTAATGAGTTATAATTGCAACTGCTTCTGTACTAGTACAAGGTCTTAAATTCATTTGGAATGATTTTTGTAGAATGTTTCTAGTGCCAAGAAGCAATACAGTCCTCCCTTTTTAATACTAAATTAGGTCTTCAACATATGCTACCTCATGAAAAATTTTAGTTTGCCATCATATTTAGAATAACATTTTCTTGCTTTTTGTCCTCTATTGCTTGCCTTTCTCATTGAAAGAATTACACTTCCTATCACTCAGTCTCTTTGGAGACGGAAATTAAAACTTATATTCTTCATGAAGCCTGCTCACTGTGACACCACTGAAGCTCTCTATCTTATTACAAGGTTAATGTCTCCATTGTTTGTATCATAAATTCATATATTGATTATGATTTACACTAGATACTTTTACTTAAACCTATCACTAGGTTTTCAGAATTATATTTTATATTTCCTTAGTTAGCTACTGCATAATAATGCTCTTGAGTAACTTTGTTTTTTCACCTCTTGTACTACCTATTCTTTCCTTTACTCTGCTACTTACAAGTGTTCAAAGTTCCCTATGAGTGATAATTTACGTTGGTTGATCATGCAGCTTCTAAAGGAGATCTATGTTTTAGATTATTCTGTAATTGGTTTTATTCTATGTGCAGGAAAACAGCCCACTAAGAATGTATTAATGGAAATCACTGATTCATCAGTTACTGATGTATTTCCTGGGTCAATCACAGACAACTTCACCCCCTACACCCTGCGTAATCTTGCCTATGTCCATTAATATCTTTTGGACTCCTTTTTCTTATCACTTACGTATCTTTCTGGTATTTATTTATTTCCACTCCCAATACGGCCTTGACTCTAGCCCTTTTATCCTCCTTAAAGTTGGGGTTAGGGTTAGGTCAGTTTCTAACTGACCTCCTGCTTTCAGAAGTCCCACCCAAATCCACTCTGGCACAACATTCCCTCCCTCTAACATCTTCAATGACTCTCTAAAACCTAGCAACTAAACTTCAACTTCCTAATTTTAGCATGTAAATTCTTCCATGATCTAATTACATGCTTCCATATCCCTTCCTGGAGTGAATAATAAACCTAAACTTATCTTTCAATAATAATGGTTTTAAGTTGTTTAAATACACACTGCCTGTTCCCCTGGCTAACCTTGCTTATGCTGCTCTCTCCTATAGAATGTCCATTTCCAGTCTTTCCCTAATGAAGTTCTCCTTATTTTCAAAGCCTTTTTCAAATTTAATTACCTCCATGGAGTTTCTCTGATGCTTCAAAGCTGAAATTGTGTCTGTTTTCCCATGCTTTCTTCTCATACTTCCTAAGGTCAGTTCTGAACTTTTCACAGGGCCCCTTGCACTGCTCTCATCTCTGTTAGACTCCACTCTAGATGCAAGTTCCTTGAGAAAAGGGGTGTCCTGTGCATATTTCATGCCTCTCAATGAACATATCATTGAAGGAACTCCAGAAATATGTTGGGTACGAGACTGAATCTATAAAATGAATTAGTCATTCTCATCTTTGCTTACCTCACAGAGGACTTGCCTTATTTGGAGGAAGGATTGCACAAAAACATAGAGCTATTCTAAGATGCAGTTTGGTTTATTTTTTCATGAGCAGATGGGTGACAATGCACACAATGTTCAGGATACATTTGAAAAAAGAAATAGATGCAGCTGTAACCTGATTGAACTTCCCCATTTTTAGTGGGATATGATATAGGATATTTCATTTTTGCCTGAGGAAATTAAGGCAAATGAAAGGACTGACTGAAAAAAAAAGTCAAAATATATTTTATAGCCATGTATAAATTCAAACATGAAAGCATGGAGTCATTCATATTACAGGCTGAAAAGTCCTCCTGGCCTGCCATTAGAAGAAGAAATTGTATGCCTTAATTATCTTGCAGGCCTTATTAAAGTTGCAAGCTTGTTCCTCTCTGCTCTGTGTACTGAGAACCACTTCTCATAGCTCAATAAATAATAATGATATAATCATCGAGAGATGGGCACTTAGAAGTTTCAAGAGAAAACATCCCATGGGAGGGGGTATTTATATATGGGAATGGGAATTTTCCCTTACCTGCCAACATGGGTTGGCTATAGGAGCAGATAGCATTTCACGTCTTTCAAGAGATTTGGAAAGTTCAAACATTGTCAGTGCAGTTGTGTGCCTGTAATAATGAAAATTAGATCAGGAATATGTAACAATGTTATACACTGTCAAGTCGTATGGGAAGGTAAGGAAAACACTAAGGTGGTTAAATAAGCAGCCTTGAGGTGTAAGGAAGCTAGAATGGGTAAATAGTTTCCTCATAGTGTCAATTTCAAGTTAGCACAGATTTAAGACTAGCATGCCAGAGGATCATCCATCCCAATCGCTTTACTTGGTGGAGAAGGGAATTGAGTTACTCCCTGTACTATTTTATCACTATTTTATCATAAGTATACAATTTATACTTATGAAAAGCAAGCTTTATTTACTGGATACCACCATGCCTTGAATAACAGAAGAATTCTATCGGTGGATCCTTCATTAAATGTTTTTCTATTCCCAGCATCTTTATATAGCAAACAAATAATTAGTTCTGCCCTTTCTTTTAATCTCGGGGGTGGTAGGAATGAAATTACACCATAAAACAGTAATGTGTTTAATATCTCTTTTAGAAGTTAGTACAAAATCAGGCACCCTTAACCTAGCAACTACAGGACTCCCACCCCCAAGAGGGTCTATCAGGTGATCTATGAATTGGGATGGGGAAAAATTACATTTACATTTTCACTAAGTTCTATGCTAGATAGAGTATTTCTTTCAGTAATGAATGTGAGCAACAAACCATAGTTCCAGGACACAGATATTTTTGTATTTGTATGACAGTTGTTTTATATCATAAAGTCTCATATATGTTTCTCATTACTTTGAAAATGTAGTAGCTAAAAAACTAATTTAAATTTAATAGTTACATATTAATTCATTAATAAAAAACTATGTTTTGCTATATCACAAATCTTTTTATTTAATTCAATTCACAGAATTGTTTTCCTTTGTATTCATACATATTTTATCTTATGCTTTTAAAGCATTATTTTGAGGAGACTCCATAGTCTTCATCAGACTGCAAAACGAGTCGTGGCCCAAAAAGGGTTGTGAACCTCTATACTAAATAATAACTTCAAATGTTTAGACATTTTTTAGAAGTTAATTTTTATTTCCAATTATGTAGCTTTGAAACTAGTTTTAACAATGTTTTCTTCGTAATTCAAGCTACTATGCTTACTAACATTGGTTTTCTATGGCAGCCTCTGTCAGAAAAAGATTATGCTTAAACTTCTTGTAAGAATTTTTATTGCCACTTCTAAAATAATTAGAATTTTGTACTCTCTGATAGAAAAGTCATTATTTTTTTAAAGAATAAATTTAATATCAAAATGGAGTTTAGAATGGGATACCAAAGCTTCTAATTTAATACTGGCTTTATTCTCATGCTCCATCAATTATTGAGACAAGATCTGATGAAGCAAAGAGGTCAAACAACACTACTCCCAAATCTGGAAGATATTATGCAAAGACATGCACATTTTTTTTCCACTTTATCCCCAAGTAGATTAAGTAACTCATGGTTATTTGTGAACGATACATAAATTGCCCATGTGGAAGCAAAGCTCCTTAGAATGTTGTTGTTTTGACATAGAATTTTTTTTTCTTTATTTAAAACAATAAATGGAACTGAAGAAGTGTTGCTGAAGGGAATTAGGATTTAATCTTAGTAACTCGTATCTAGGTTTTCATGAATAAAACATGTAAACTGATTTTAAAATTAAGGATAATCTCTCAAATATCAATTTTGCATTAGGTTGAATTTTTAACAACTTGTATAGTTTTATCTATACCTTTCTAGAGATCAAATGTCGGGGCGTGGGAAATCGGGGCCAGATGGCACAAGCCAAATTGAAATGTGCAAATCAAGCAACACTTACACTACTCTTATTTTTCCTCCCATTGTGATATAGGTTGGGTAACTTATAAAATGTTTCCTGAGACAATTCTCTGGAAAGACAAGGTGTAGCTGTCAGGGCTTCAGTTCTTTCCATTTCAGTTTACATACAACCTTCAAGTGCTTTTTTTCTCCTGAAGTCACTGCTGATGGCCTAAATAGGTGGTAGCTGTGACACAGTCGTGGCAAAGGGATCACACATCATTGCATAGTGCACACGTGATTATTTATGCCTTCTCGGCCACAGTGTTAAGTTACAAGCAATTATTTTTCCAGTCTCCTCAATGTAATTACACTGTAATCTACAGGGACATGTAATTGTGTGCACGGCTTCTGCACTGAATTACACAGCTCTTAGGGACTGCGTGAGACCCCAGGAGCCTTTTACCAGCTAGCAGCTGGGCGGTCTCTTTGTGTAAACCTGGTGGCCTGAATGTAAGGCCTGTGCTGCAGGAAGATTTGCAATCCAGATGTGATATGGGGTCACCAAGGAAACTGCCTAAGGGTTGGAAAGCCCTGTATGTTTGACATTCAACCTCATCAAATGGACCCTTGATTTCCCATCCTCAGATTATGAAATGTCTGTGGAAGGAAAGGAAGCTCCTGTGACAGCAAAATTTTTGTTGGCGGAAAATTTCTTTAGGATTTAGGAATTTTTATTTGCCATTGTCAGACTCCATATAGCTAATAAATGCATGGTACTTTGAAATTTGCACAGGTTTATAGTATATGTATGCTCAAAGAAAGTGGTGAATTGCTTTAGCATAACAAAATGCAAAATAAATATTATATGTATTATCCAAGAGAAAGAGGAAATAAGGGCTTCTTTCTTTCTCTTCTCTTTTAACAAAGCATAAACATAAAAGCAGCACAGTAAGTAAATAACCTGACGATGTGGTAATTTACTACTACTTCTACTGTGTTCACCTAGGAAGGAACAATTTTTAATTGTTTAGCTATTTATTTATTTATTTTAATTTATTGGGGTGACAATTGTCAGTAAAATTACATAGATTTCAGGTGTACAATTCTGTATTACATCATCTATAAATCCCATTGTGTGTTCACCACCCAGAGTCAGTTCTCCTTCCATCACCATATATTTGATCCGCCTTACCCTCATCTCCCACCCCCCACCCCCCTTACCCTCTGGTAACCACTAAACTATTGTCTGTGTCTATGAGTTTTTGTTTCTCATTTGTTTGTCTTGTTCTTTTGTTGTTTTTGGTTTATATACCAAATCATATGTTTCTCTGCTTTTTCTGTCTGACTTATTTCGCTTAGCATCATACTTTCAAGATCCATCCATGTTGTCACAAATGTTCCTATATCATCTTTTCTTACTGCCAAATAGTATTCCATTGTGTATATATACCACAACTTCTTTATCCATTCATCTATCAAAGGACATTTTGGTTGTTTCCATGTCTTGGCCACCGTAAACAAAGCTACAATGAACATTGGAGCACACGTGTCTTTATGTATAAATGTTTTCAGATTTTTTGGGTAGATACCCAGGAGAGGAATTGCTGGGTCATATGGTAATTCTATTCGTAATTTTTTGAGGAACTTCCACACTACCTTCCATAGCGCCTGCACCAGTCTGCATTCCCACCAACAGTGTCTGAGGGTTCCTTTTTCTCCACAGCCTCTCCAACATTTGTTACTATTTGTCTTGTTGATGATAGCCATTCTGACTGGGGTGAGGTGATAGCTCATTGTGGTTTTTATTTGCATTTCTCTGATGATTAGTGATGTTGAGCATTTTTTCATATGTTTATTTGCCATTTGTATGTCCTCTTTGGAGAAATGTCTCTCCAGGTCCTCTGCCCATTTTTCAATTGGGTTGTTTTTTGTTGTTGAGTTTCATGAGTTCCTTGTATATTTTGGATATTAGCCCCTTATCGGAGGCACTGTTTGCGTTTAGCTATTTATTTACCTGGGTGACTTCTAGGACAGTCTCTGAGAGGCCAGAGTTTATCCAAGTGGAAGTCAGGGAAATTTCCAAGAGACTGTTCTAGAGCTTGGATGATCTAATTCTCTGGGAAGAAAAGAATTGTATGGGATGAATCTTTTATTCCTGTGTCACTGGTTGGTGGCCTCAGGAAAGTTGAGGTTACATTGGCTTCACTACTTGGCTTGATAATCTTTCCAGGTTCATGTGCAATAGGTATAAACCCATGTTTATTGCTTCTCGATACATGTATTTCACATTATGCCACAATTCTTATAAAGTCAAATGAACTTGTTTGGAGCAAAAGGGTCTTCAACTAGGTAGAAGGGTTTCAGGGAGAAGTCTGGGGCATGAAAACTAAAGCAATTATATGGAATTGAATCCTGTGAGCAAAAAGGCAGAATTCTCGATTAGCCTTTAATGTGAACTTTCAAGTAGATGTGTAGTTACATAACTTATTACTACACCTTCTGATGTGAATTTTGGAGCTAATTTTCTTGAAGTGATTTGAATAAAAGGATGGTTTGAAGAATTTAAGACATCAAAGCCTTGCTATGAAGAAGGCTATTTTGAAAATCTTTTGAATGGATCATCCTTCACCCCAGTTTTACTGAGATAAATCGCCATATAACATTGCGTAAGTTTAAGGTGTACAACATGATGATTTGACACACATATATGTTGCTAAATGATTACCGCAATAAGGTTAGTTAACACATACATTAGTTACTATTTGTTTTTGTTGTGGTGGTGATAACGTTTAAGATCTAGTCTCTTAGCAACTTTCACGTATACAAAACACTACTCTTAACTCCAGAACTTACTCATCCTCAAACTGGAAGACTGTACCCTCTGACCAACATCTACCCATTTCCCTCACCTCTCTGCCCCTGGCAACCACCAATCTACTCTCTGTTTCTATGAGTTCAGCTTTTAAATATCCCATGCACGTATAAGTGAGATCATGTAGTATTTGTCTTCCTCTGTCTTGTTTTTCTTACCATAATGCCCTCAAATTTCATCCCTGTTGTTGCAAATAGAAGGATTTCCTGGGGTTTTTTTAATTAAAGAAATATCTATCATCTCTCTGTCTATCTATCTATCTATCTATCTATCTATCTATCTATCTATCATCTATCATCATCACCACATTTTCGTTATTCATTGAATTGGTCTTTATTCAACAAACGGGGTACTTTTGTTTGTTTGCTTCACCCACTTGTATTTATATTTTATAATCTAATAATTTGCCTTCTAGTTTAATTTTATGATTTATTTCTTTGGGAATGAACATACATAAATGGCAGATACATACATAGAAAGATAGATGGATAGATAGATAAGTAGATAGACAGAAAGACATATAAATATAGTGAAATTTCTTTGTTGGTTTTCATTATTGAACATTTATAGGGGCAACTCTTCTAAACTGTCTACCTCAGACAAATTCTCTGAAATGACTGAAGATTCAATGTATATCCTACTCTTTAGATACTTTGATGGTTAGCCATCACAAATAGTTCTAAACCTGCGATTGGCATTACCTCTGAGCCTTTAATATTGTGTAATGTTTTCCTTAACCCTAAAGTCACTTGCTAATAAGTCATGTGTTTTTAATGATTGTCAACTTGATTTATTTCACTTTAGGCTATCCTTCATCATAGTGGCATACAGGCTATAGTTACATTTTTTGCCTTTCAAAATGTTGCATTGTTTACCTCTGACCCAGATGCTAAGCTTTCCATAAGTTGTCATGGATTTTTGACTTTGTGAAATACTTTGAGATTTCAGTCATTTTGTTTGATGTCACCATCAAATTCAGGGACCTCCAGTGAAATAAATGAGAGATTCAGATGAGTCTGCTAGTGGTTTTGTGCAGTACATAAAGGTCAATGTTCAAAGGGCAACCCCTTACCATGGGGAATGCAAGTATGCTTTAATTAGAAGAAGAGGAAAAGCTCTCCCTGACTGTGTGAATACCATTAAGCACTGAGCTAAACGGAGGTTATTTTTTTCCCTTGAAAATCCTACCATTCAGTAAACTATATCAGTATTGTAATTTGTGGAATTTATTGAGTTGTCAACAGAAAAATATGTTTTCAATATTTGCCTGTTAAATGATAGCTCCAAAAGTTACAGCTTCACCGCTCTTATACTATAATAAGCAATTTACTTGCTTGCCCATCACAGGCTCATTCCTAATTTTATTAAACCCTTTCAACTATAGAAACTGGAATTCAAAATATATTATATTCTCTTTCTAAATTTCTAGGGGTGGGTTTCCCTCTTTTTCTCCCAGAATTGGACTGCATGTTTTCCAAGGGCCTTAAGTCATATCTATAGTTTGGTTCAATTAACCCAACCAAAGTTATATAAAAGCAAAATTTAAGGCATCCCAAACAGTGAACAAAAGGCATACATGTCTTGGTTAAGCTGTCTAGTGGGAGGAGAGGCGGCCTTATGAGAGAAGAACCTATGGTCTAGGGCTCTGCTGTCCATTATCAGAACCAATAGCCACCCCATGGCAACTGAGCACATAAAATGTGGTGAGTCCAAATTTAGATGTGATTTAAGTGTCAAATACACATCTATTTTGAAGATTTTGTATGAAAACAAGAATGTAAAATATCTCATTAATAATTTTTTAAAACATATTGCTATTTGGAATGATAATATTTTGGACATATTGGATAAATAAATGATAATCTTAAAAATAATTTCGCCTGTTTGTTGTTACTTTTTAAAAATATGGCTACTGAAAAATTTTAAACCACCTACATCGCTCCCATTATATTTCTAGCACTGGAGTGGAGGTTAAATAAACGGGCTTTATTGGAAGTTCTTGATTCTCTTGCCAGCACAATTTGGCTCAGGATGAGACATATAATTATAAAAGCCCTCAGTTTCTTTATCTGTGAAATGGACATAATAACACTTCCCACTTACTGATGTCATAAGGCAGTAGCTATAAGGATTAATAACCCAGAGCTTGTAAAATGCTGAGTTCTTTGGATCTTCTAGAATGAAATCACTTTTTTTTTTTTTTTTTTTAATTTCCCTGGAGACTGGATATGTGAATAAACAAATGGAGTGCATGGGAAAACACCCACACACTCACATAGCTTTGGCCCATTTTTCCCTTTGGTGAATTTATAGTGGCTACAAACAGCAGCAGAAGAAAAAGAATCATGTACTAAAAAATGCCAAATGCACTGTTCTCAGGCTTGGCTAATCTTGTATGGCATAAGTAAATAGAACTGTAAAAATGTCCATACTAGGCCTATAATTGTTGAAGCTGTGGGGATATGAGGCATGGTTGTTCATTATATGTGGGTTTTTCTTTTTGTATATTTTAAATGTTCACAATAAAAGTGAATAACTAATAATAAATAACTAATGACTATTCTGCCTTATCTCATCCCTTATAATTTTCTTCGTTTATGCACTGTATGAAATAGTTATATACTGAAGGCCTTCTTCACAATAAATTTTACATATTCAGCCATTCTGTCAAGTGAATAATGTTACCCTGAGCTCAAGGTTAGATCAAGCTTTTCTCTTCTGCATGATTTCAGACCAAAAGGATCTCAAAACAGGCATGAATAAATGAACTAGGATAAGTAAATGATACAGGATAAGTAAATGAAAAACTCATTCCAATTCCTGCTCTCTATCTTTTTAATATTTTAATAGTTACTGATTTAATTCTCTTGCTGTCTCTTTCTCCCAATAGAATCCAAAGTTTTTCCCCCACCCCCACTCTCAGAACTGACGATGTGGATATGAGGCATGCTTGTTTTTAAGCACTATGAAGCTTTATGTTGCCAAGGTGGACTCAGGTTCTTCCTGAAACACAGGAAGCATGGAGTATTTTCATCCTCTGAAGAAGCAGCCTCCTGACCCGCTGGAGCCAGTGCAGTCATGCTGAGTGGTCTACGTTTTCCTGTTCCTTTGCTTTGTACAACAGGGAAGTCTTGTTTGATGTCTAAATATGAGGATGCTGTAACTCTGGCATGCCAAAGCCTGAATTTATATCCGTAATTGTCACATCCTTTATTGAGAGCTACACACTTGCACCATTGTGATAGGCTTTTGGGGGGGAAATAAATCGATGTCAGCAATTATATTTATGCATCCATTTTAGATATATAGCTGAACTATCCCTCAAAGGATGATAGCATAAATCAAGGGATAGGGGAGGATACTGCATATATGTGTATTTGATATGAAACTAGAATAATAACTTGCTGTCATGTAGTTACGTGGTAATAATCATAAACCCTAATCTAGGGCTCTAAGAAAACTCATGAGACAATATTGTTGTGTCCATTATCTTTCAGTAGGCAAATAACTATTATTCCCATTTTACAAATGAAAGCTCTAAAACCTGGAGAAGTTAAATAACTTCATTAAGCCACACAGGTTATTGGAGGTAATGAGACAGTGAGAAAGTGTTAGTCATTTAAGGAGATTAAGGAAAATAATACTTTTTTTAAATGGAGAGTGGTAGATATTGATGAAACCCATCTCTTGTCTAACCTTTTGAATGAATGAGAGTGTCTTAGAGAAATTAAAACTGAGCAACTCTTTCACTAAATAGAAAAAAAAAACACCCTCTGGGACTTAAGTAATCTCAAACACTTTGGAGCTGTGTCAGCTAAGGTATGTGCAGGGATACTCGATGGACCAACCATGGGTAGCAGCCACTACTTCTTTCCTGGTGGAGAAATGTGAAGGACAGCTGAGGTTGGTAAGAGTAACTGTACAGCAGGTCCTTGAATAATGTCATTTCATTATAAGATTTATGAGAAAAAAGAAAAAAGATTCCTAGCGGGGGCTACTCTCTGTGTGCAGTTTACACATTCTCCACGTGTTCGTGGGTTTTCTTGGGTACTCCTGTTTACTCTCACATCCCAGAGATGTGTATGTGAGGTGAATTGGTGTGTCTATTATCCCATTGTGAATGTGAGGGTGTGTGTGAGTGTGCTCTGTGATGGAATGGTGTCCTGTCCAGTGTTGGTCCCCACTTTGCGACCTGAGCTTCCTGGGGTAGGCTTCAGCCACCTGCAATACTGAACTAGAATCAGCAGGTTTGAAAATAATTCTCTTACTTGTTTTTATTAATCTTTCTTAAATGTATGTATAGCTCATATTTATTTCATGTTTTATATTACAAGTGTTTTGGGCGTTTATTTAGTGATGTTTCTATGACCAGAAATATGCCACAGGAGCTTAACTCTTGCTTATATCAATTAAACTATGGTAAAATTGGTTCCGTCGTGGGTCATTTCACTTAAAGTCACAGTTTCCAAGAGGACTTACTGTACCTGGAAGAGTAGACATAGGCCAATGTCAATTGCAAGGGAAACCACAGTGCCCATGGATAACAGTGACATCAAGGACCCCAGAATGCCAAAGGGTGAGCAGACATGTATGAGCACATATTACATGGTCCCTTTGCATGGACTGAGAAGAGAGGCATTAGAATATGTGTGATAATCAGCAGTCATGTCTGTTTGTAGTGAGTGGAACAGCCAAGACATATAAGGTTGAAGAGTGGCAAAGAAGACAGGAATACATCTACTTGGGAGAAGGGCTTCAGGGTTCCAGGGGCAGTTTTATAGAAAAAGGTGTCTCCATTTATTTTCTACTGAAAGCAGAATCCATGACAAGGATTTTGGTGCAAGTCGTTTGGGAGTAGGTCCCAGGAAGCACCAGTGAGGGTAGGCAAGACAGGGCAGAGGGAAAGCCATTGTACGGGTGTCTTATCAAGGGTTCCCCTGTAGGCAGGTTCCACTAGGACTTCCTGAGAAACAAACACAATGCCTTCCAAAACTGTCACTTGAAAGACAGGAAATTGGAGCTCTTATCCACTGGCTCCTGTCCCCACTGGTCGAGAGTTTCCTCCAGGGACTATGCATGCTCATGGGAGCCAGCATAGAGAAGTCCCTGGAGCAGAGAGCTATAAGATGCCAGCTGGCATGCTTGAAGTGGAACCATGTGGGGTGAGGTAGGTTGAAATTCACTTGGAAGTTTCCAATGCAAATTCAACTGCCATTGGTGGTGAACCATGGTGGTGGTCATGAAACACCAGAGGTATTTGCTCTAAAAGGTAGTGGATACATATTGGGTTGGTAAAAGAATGAAAAGCCAAACAGATACAAACAAAATCATTTCCAAAGGCTCAGTAATATAAAAGACCAAGACTAACTTTAGAAATTGGGAGCCCAGGATGTGAAGTGATGAGTCGAGCTGAAGTTGGATATTCGAAGCAGAAGACAAATCATGAAGAGCCAAGAGTCACTCTATGGAGTTTCAATTTTGTCTTTCTGTAGCCCAGAGTCTGGGTCGATAGTGTCCAAAGTGGAGTTTCCTAATTTTATATTTTTAATCTTAAAAAGGAAAGAAATTGAATTTGACAACTGTTTAATATATGGCTGGACTACAGCACACAAAATCTGTGCGTGTCACGAGCCACGCATGATCTGGGAGGAAGTGTGTGAAAGGGTGGGCTCTGCACAGAGTGGTGTGGTGCACAGTGACATCCTCTCTTGTTTGTTCTCGTGGCCTATTGCAATGTGTTGTTAGTTAACTGCACCTGGTTAGGTGGTATCGTGGGTTTAATTACTGGGGTTTAATTGAACTTCTCCCAAAATGGGCAAGTTTATTAAAAAGGATTCCTGAAATGAACCATCACCTTGAAGATAAGCAACAAAAAGGAAACAGCAGTGCCAGTAGCACTGACTTATATCCTACTCTTAGAATGATTGCTTCATCCATCCTGTCCTGAGATTACAAACAATGAAATAATCAAGCATGGCAAGAAGTAGGTAAGAAAAAAAAAAAAGCAGAAAATAGAAATAATCAAGAAGGCTATTGAAGTATGGACTTAAAACCACCATTACTAAGAATGGCGTGTAGGTCATTCCTTAAGAGGACACTGTTTCTTGAGATGTTAGCTATTCACAGTGTGAAGCCATTTTCAATAACAAGCTATTTCAAAAGAGCATATTATTTCACATTTCTCTTTATATTTCTATTTCTTGACTTTTTTTTACCATATGTACATGTATTAGCACAGTAGTATATGTATATAATTTATAAACAAATACATACGTATACATACATATACACATATATAAATATATAAGAGTTGTTGACACATGCTAAGGTTTCCTCCACCCCACCCCACTCCAGCTGCTTCCCCCAAATATCAGACTCTGAAGCAAGGACTGGGGCAGGTAGTTTGCCTGGGAAGTGATTTTAGGAACACATGAGAGAATGAAAAAGTGAAACAGGGAAGAGAGGCATGCTGATAGAGAACGTGGGCACGGTAGACAGCTAGTGCTCAGTTCTGTTGGGGACTCTCTAAAGAACCACGTGAATGCACCCCACAGTTGCTCACTAAGAGCTAGAACTGTTGAGGTATGTTTCACTGGCTCGCATCCCTAATTTGTTAAAGTTTACCCATGGATGCTTTTGATCACTGGCTTTCCCAAACTATCCCTACATGCAAGATCCTTTTCTGGAAGTGTTTTTAAACTTATACTTCCTGAAATGACTGATTCTACTATATCTTACAGGCTTTAAAATATCCCACAGTGTCTTCTCTTTTTCCTGGGGTCTTAGCAGTGCTTCTTAAACTATGGCTCCAAATTAACACATATTTGAGGTGCTTATTTCATATGTATAGACCCTGGCCCACCCAAGTGAGCTAGATTTAGAATCTCTAAAGATAAGGCAAGGAATCTGCATTTTAACAAACAGGGCAGGTGAATCTCATACACATTAATATTTACTGAAAACTACATTCAGAAAATCAATAGACAGCATATCAGGAATTTCCTTTCTTGAGCAGCTGTCACTCTTTTGCTCCCCGATTCTTCCATCCTTTCTCTTTTCCCTTTTAACTCACAGGAAAACAAAAACAAAAACAAAAATGAAAAACTCTTAACTATTTTTCAAATTTTAAGTAAATGAAGGTCCATGCTTTGCTCATGTTTTTCAAAGCATCACCCATCTGTTTCAACTTCTCTTTTCTAATTCCCCAATTTTATTTTATCACTGTGTCCCATACATTCGTGTACCCACTTCCTCCTTATCATTTCTGGTAAATCTCTCTCTGATCGTCCAGGTGCACATGGCCCGGTGTTCTACTCAGTAAGGTCCACGGCAGCAGGTGATGATAACCTCACTCTACAATAAGAGAACATGCATTCAGGAAAATGAATTGCCCTAAACCAGGCAACTGGGCTTATATCCAAACAAAATCTGGCTGTATAAATGTTTCAGCTTGGCTTATATTCTGTGAACCTATGAACCAGGAGCATTAGCATCACCTGGCACATGTTAGAAATGCAGAATATCAGGACCCACCCTAGACCCACTGAATCAGAATCTGAATTTTAATAAGATCCCCACATGATTTTTGCACATATCAGACTTTGAGAAGGGTTTATACTGCAGACAGCTCTATCAAGATTAACAGAAAAATGAAATCATCTATTTGTAGACCTATTAACAAAATTTAAACCAGGGTAAAATATTTTTTACTTGAATCGGGCTCCAGTATTTGAAAGAAGAGTCCTTTATCTTTGATATGCTGTAGCTGAAGCTGCTATTTTTCAATTCAGCAGGTAGAAACATCCTCTAAGTATGTTGAAATATTTTGAGAAAATACTTTCATTTGAGAAATGACAATGATCATCTCAGTGGCTGCCTTTTCTAGGCCTAACACCTAGACTGACTGAATCTCTAATGAAAGGCAAATGACAACTTAGACTTGGGGTTTTTAGATTGTTCGACTTGAAAAGGATCTTAAGTCATAGAACTCAGATCTCTTATTTTAAAAATGTGGGAACTCTCCCTCAGATTCCAAACCCCTCCATCTAACTCTCTTATAACCACATCTTCCTAGATACGCCTCTGACATGTCTTACTTACGCTGTTCAAACTGAGCCCATTATGCTGTTTCCCCTCCTCTCCCTTTTGTTCTTCCTTGCTACTATCAACCAAGTAACCCAAGTCAAAATCAGGATCATCCTATTGTTTTTTTCACCCTCCAACATCAAATCAGTTACCAAGATGTTTATACTTTGACCATACATACCTCTAGATTTGGCCCCTCTGAATTGTCCCCACTGTTCGCTTGGGTTATCACAGTATCTTTCTAACTAGTTTCCCTGTCTCCTATCTCCTAATCTCCAAAATACCCATCCTCATACTGCTGTCCAAGAGTCCTTTCTAAACCCTAATTCTGAGCACCTCAATCTATCATATGTCTCTTCCACGGTATGCCCTTCACCTAGAACATTGATCTGAAACTATTTTTGATGGAGATTATAACTGGTGTTATTAATGTCTTGCCCACATTCACTTGGTCCAACTTTGTTTCCACCTATGACTTGGGCTATAGTACCTAGAATGCTGACACAACTTCCTACTACAGGAACCTGTGTCCTCTGCTCAGTGCCTGAGGGCTTTCCCCAAGTTTTTCTGTCAAATGGTTGGATATTATTGGATTTAACCCAAAAAGCATTTACAGAAGTTTAGGGCAGGGCCTCTCAAATTTAATGTGCACACAAATCACTTAGTGATCTTAATAAAATGCAGATTTTGATTCAGAAAGTCTATGGTGGGGGCTGACAGTCTGCCTTTTTCACAAGCTCCAAATTGATACCGATACTGTTTGGCCTTTGATCACATGGTGAGGATTTAGAGGACGGGATAAAAGAAGGCTATTAAGCTCTGAATTCTGGCCATTTAAAATTTGTTTGGAGAAAATAAAGTAACACTGGCTGGAATTTGCACTCATAACATTACACAGACAATGCTAAAGGATGTTTATTAATACCACGGAATACTTGCTAAGAATAACAAGAGACAGGGCTATAGATTGATTCAAGTACCAAACTCAGGGCAAATGATTCTGGAATATCGACAGTGCAATATGTGTGTAGCCAAGGATGGCAAGGGAAGGTGTGGGTGGGTAATTCTTGACAAGCTAGCAAAATTATTGTAAAGACACTGGATAGACACATCCTCCATACCTTCTCCTCTGGCAGTTCCTATTTTTGGTTGAGCTGTGACAGAAAACAAAATGTGAACATGATGAACAAAGGGGCAAACATACACCTTTAGTGACTCAGGGCTGACACCGAGAGAAAGGGGTCCCTGAGTTCTGTGGAGTCTGAAAAGAGCAAGCAGTTCATTAGGAACTAAGTTCCTGCCAGAACCAACAGAACTCTCATTAAATTTCTTGCATAGGAAAGGAAGAACCAATGGAAAGAGTTGGTTTTCTCTAAGAGATAGCAAGCAAAGAAATGAAACAAAGAGAATTCAGCTTTCTTTCTTTCTTAATTAATTGGTCCTTTGTGAGATGCTAATCAAATAAATACCCAGAGGTGATATACGGGGGAAGTGAATGTGTTAGAAAGAACAATGAGAGACACTGAGAAAGACAATCAATAAAAAGCATTGAAGAAAAAATTAGGAAGAAAATGGAGGGAAACAAAGTCAACACTAAATAAAAAATCAAAGTACTTTGTGGTGATGTTACCACCCATGTTTCCATGTCCAAACTCAACAAATAATATATATTAAATAAGTGCAATTTTTTGTGTGTCTCAGTTACACCTCAATAAAGCCGTAAGAAAATTAAAAATTTAAAGAACCAAAGAGGAAATTGGTGTTATGATGTCCACGTTACTTGTGGATCCATGGAAGTGGCAAAACAGTAAGGAAATGCACTTCAGTGGGCTACATGCTGAAATACAACTGAGAAAAGGAGAGAAGTCAGTTTTGATCAAGAAGTTCATTAAGATTTTCCACGTAGAAATGAAGACTTTAGAACAGAGACAGAAGAATTCACCATTTATATCCAAGTAACCACAGAAAAATATTTCATACAAAGTATGAGAAGCCAGTGTGGGGCTTGCTACCCAAAATATTTAGATTAAAAGTTGAAGATGTCCCCCTCCTAAGAAAACTAAACAGTTATGAGCATCATGTTCTTTGTCAGGGTGTAAGAATCCTTTGTTGTTTATTAGATGAGTTTCTTTGAAAATGCTTGTTCTGGATTCAGTGATATGCTTCTGTGAAAATATAAATAGTTGAAGTGGCCAGGAGAATAATTGTCCCCTTCCAAACATACACATTGGTGAGAAAACATTTTTTCACTCATCTATGCTGAAGTCTTTCTGAAATCTTGTAAATAATGGATGCCAAAAACCAAACACTATGAATTGGACCCTAACTGATACAGCTTTAGGGAAGAACTTTTAAATCAACATTTCAAATTAGTATGTATAGAAAGTTATTTTTAAAAAAACACACTGTAAACATAAAAATATTTTTAAATAGTGTTAATTTCTAATGATATTTTTCTAACCAAAATTTGAAAATGCTTTTTGTCCTTATTTCAAAAGACAATCATTCATTTCTTTGTGCAGCTTAACTTAAAATTTTATCATGCTTTTTTCTAGAAACTTTGTGATTTCTTTTCAGTGTGACAATTATAAATTTTTTTTATTAATAAGTATCATGTATTTTAATCTGATACAGAAAGTTGTATATTTTTAAATTTAGAACAATGATGGAACATTTTGAAATTTTTATTCATTTATATACATCTGTAGAACCTTGGAGTATGTTTAAATGCTCTCAAGCCTGGGATGCTTAAAAAAAGTCTTTGAACCTTTTGTAAAATTAACTTGAATTGCTTTTAGGGAAAATGTCCTCAGTTTAATATATTTTTTCAAAATGTATTATTTGTCTGAATTATAAGTATCTTAATTTCACTCTCCTAATTTCTCATTTTGGTCTGCTAGAAGTCAACATTGATGTGAAATTAATAGTAACTATACTCGAACCAGTTAAGAGGAAAAGGTTATCAGTTTATCATTCTCATCTCAAATGAATTTATTAAATACCTTTTATGGGCATTGCTGTGCCAGGTACATTGCAAAATAAGTTAGTCATTCATGGCCTGATCAGAAACCTAGAATCAGCTGATAGGAATGTGTTCTATTACAGGGAAACAGGATGGGTCTGAAAACAGTTTTGCCCTAAACATTGGATCTAAGCAGTGTTTACCACTACTGCTTGGTAATTTTGGCCCACTGATTCATTCATTAAACACTGACAGTCTCCTTGAGTGAGCACTGTGCTCGGCCTTTGCATATGAAACAGTCCTGTGATGAGTTCATATGTTAATAGGATTGACATAGAGTCATGCACCACTTAATGAGGAGGATACCTTCTGAAAAACGAGTTAGGCAATTTTGTCCTTGCGTGAACATCTTAGAGTTCATTTACACAAACCTAGATGGTACAGCCCACTACACACCTAGGCTACATGGTAATATGGTAGAGCCTATTGCTCCTGGGCTACAAGCCTGTACAGCATGTTATTGTACAAAATAACACAAGATTAAATCAAGCACAAGAAAAAATAATGCAATCAAGAGACATGGTAAGCACGAGATGTATGTGGCTGCTGCCAGCATAACATGGCATCCTGTTTACACAGCAAACTTTGTTTTATAAGTAGAAAGAGTACACTCTAAAATAACAATAAGTAGTATAGTAAATACATAAATCAGAAACATAGTCATTTATTACCATTATCAAGTATTATGTACTGTACATAATTGTATACTTTTATACTATTGGTGAGCAGTAGGTTGATGTATACCAGCATCACCATAGCTATGTCAGTAATGTGTTGCTGTGATGTCACTAGGTGATAGGAAATTTTCAGCACTATTATAATCGTATGGGACCACTGTCATATATGTTGTCCACTGTTGACCACAATGTGGTTATATGGCTCATGACTGTATAAATAAATAATTAGACTTAAATACCTTTGGTAGTCTAATAAGTTATCTATAAAATGCTGAGAAAATTCCAAGAAGCATAACTCCATCTGGAAGAATCTTTCTCAAAAAGGGTTTCATTTGAGCTGAATTCATCGGGCAAAAAGGGGTAAAAAAACAACCTACACAAAGACATAGACGTATAATAGCACATCAATTGTCAAGGTTTGGAAGGAAACCAGTGTGGGTACAGTATAAGGACTGGGGAGGGAAAATAATAAAACCTAAGACTATATGATACATAAGACTTAGATTACAGAAGGAATTATATACCAGATATATAAATGAGAGTTCTGAGTTGCAAACAACAAAATTCAAAATCAACATCATGGAAACCCAGTAAAGAGAGACTTCAAAATGGTGGGAGTGGAAAAATATGACAAACAATGCTGAGATATTAAGTAAAATGAGGACAGAATTTAGAGCACTGTGTTTATCAGTCAATAAAGCTCTGTTACCACAGAAAGAGAATATTCTGTAGGACAGTAGTTTTCAAATTGTGGACCACAAATCAGTAGCATCAAGATCATCGAGAAACTTGTTAGAAATGCAGAATCTGGAGCCTAGCCTAGACTTGCTAAATCAGAAACTCAGGGATGGGCCTCTTCAATCTGCATGTTAGATCTTCTCCAAGGGATTCTGATGCAAGCTGAAGTTTGAGAATCACTGTTGTTGTGTACTAGAAAAGAAGGGGTTTTGTGGCTTCAGGATTGATAGAAGTATGGGCAGAAAAAGTAGATTGCCCTTTTGAGAATTGTGACAGGAAAAAAAAGAAAAAAAAAAGGAAAGAAAAGATGGTAATTTGGGAGAGGAGGTGGGATTACAGAAGCATAATAACCCGTCATATATTCCACTTATTGAGGACTTCTAATTTTCTTAATGGTACTTTTTTATTCACTAAAGTTTTAACTTTTTAAATGGTCAAATCTTTTGAATTTTTGTGATTATTTTTCATTGCAAACCTATTCACATATATCCTAGTATTTTCTCTTTGACTTTTTTCTTTTTCATTTTACATTTAAAAAAGTATATCTGGAGTTTATTTCAGGGAATACTGGGAAAAGCGGCTTTAAAGTGATATATTATTCCTCTAATAGCCAGTTTTCTCAATGTTGTTACTGACTATCCCTTACTCAATGTTATGAGCCACTTTCTTTATTAGATATTAAGTTCTTATATGTACCATATGTCTTTTAATGCATTAAATAACTGCATTTTGTCTTCTGAGCAGAGGCACCACAGCATTACCTCCTATTAAGTTTATGATTAGCTAAACCTTCAAGTTGTGTTCAGACCAGTTCTATCAAATGAGGTACCCCTTATTCAACTCGTATAGTATATGGACATTCATGTAATTATAGATTATAAATATATAATATAGGTATATAAATATAATATTAAATTATAAATATATTTGAGCCCAACTTCAGACTAAGAATAGAGATCAACTCTAAGTCAGTGGTTCTCAAAAGTCAGGCCTCATCCTGCTTTGAGGAACTTGGGCCTCTGTGTTCTGATTAGCCCTTCAGGTGATTTCGTTACACACCTGTTTGAGAACCACCATTCTAGATGCTTTCAGATTTTAATTTATTTTTTATTGTTATACACATCTGAATGGAGTTCGAGTAGTGAGGCCAGTATTCAATTCACTTAAGACCCAGATACACTCACACAGAGACAACTATATTTGCAAAGAAAGATGGTTCTTAGACTGAATTATCCAGAGACAGCATCAATTCTTTACTTCCCCATGGCAGCAGCTGCCCTGAGTAATTTTAATGGTATTTCCAATTTGAAATAATTAATACTTATGATCGTATCAACATTTTGAAGCAACTGGCTTGCAGTTGCTTCTCACAATTAGGTGTTGAAATATGGGTGCAATTTAGACATGGTTCTGTACTTTTAAAATCCATGAAAATAAAATTGCCTTAAAGGATGGATTTAAGTTCTATTCATGTTGGTATTCTGATGAGTAGTACAGTGCTTATCTTTTAATGTACATTCATTAAGCCTGTGTTCACCATGAATGGGTGCCAATATTTATTGTATAATATATACATGCTATCTTTGATTTAAAATTAGATGTTTTTTATTCTTTGCTAAAGATCAACATTCTTTTTAGTTTCCTTCAAAAATTATATTCCATGAGGGGAAAATTATCTGCTATGGAAAGATATTGGATTTTCAGATTGGCTAACACCTTCAAGTGTTTCTCAGGTGTTAATCTCTTAGCAAAACGTAAGTATATTTGACCAAATATTTTATTTTATACTTGAGTACTTTTAAACCAAATATATTTTAAAAGAAAATTAATCCATCTGTTTCTGATTTATTTACACTACACTAATAAAATTGCCACTTTAAAGAACTATTTAATGACCATGAAATCCTTCGAGAATTTTTTTATGAGAAAGTTAAAAAGACCTTTGAACCAAAGATTGATAGTAAATAGAGCATAAATATTAAAGTTTGTATTTTGAATCTTGGAAACCAAAGCATTGTTAACATCTAAACGTGGGGCAAGGACATTGGGTAGGAGTTGGGAAAACCCCTTTATCCAGCTTCCTGAGAACGCCTAAGCATTGTTTCATCTTTGTATAAGGTATCAACAGTAGATATTTTAAAACAAAGCTCTGCCCAGTCACAACATTGAATTTATTTTCTTATCTTTAGTTTTTCAAAGAAAGTATTTCTTCCTTTTCTCCACCTTTTTTTTTGTTTGTTTTGGATGAATTCCACAACAAAATCTTCTGGGAAGTTACCTCTCCCCCAACACCTCCCAACCCTGTTATCCCAAAGCGTAACCCACCACCAAGCGATAGAAAGGGGTTGGGTCAGTATCAGAAAGTACCCAAAAAGGGAAATTCAAAAACTGTAAGTTCACATTATTGTTGAGGAAGAAGATGAAAAGAGCAGAGAAATGTCTTATGCTTTTAAATTACTAGATTTCCAAAGTCCTTGCCTATAAACTCTCTCATTAGAATGGCTCTGGGTAATGACTGGTGATGTGTGGTTGAATCGGTATAGTGCTTCAATGGGAATTGAAAGAATGTTCTAGTACCTGGCTCACCATCACAGACAATTACATTTGGCAAGTAGTATAACCAGCTATAAAGTCAAGGATAATTACACTACTATATCAAATTGAAAATCCAATATACCTTCATCAATGGAGTACTGCTATGTCTCTTTCTTCTTTATAGGTATATTAGATATATATGCTTTTATTATGGTGATATTATGTTGAGAAACATTAAATTAATGCATCAGAGACTTACATAACCCACTCTACATAAAAATCATCATATTTTTTCTGAGTCAAAAAATCAAAATTTTATCTATATTGACAAATACTTCCTTGATTACTGGTACCTTTTTAAACTGCCAATTTGTTATGATTTTTAATCAGTTTATATTTAATATCTCAGGAATTTTCATTTCCCATATTACACTGATGAAATTCCTGGTATGTACTGTGATGGGTTTTTGGCAAATGAGAGTATAGTTTTACTTGTTAGATTGAAATCCTTCCTTGGAGCCCCAAGAGAGCTGTCAACTCTCCCAGGCTCAATGAGTATCCGTGACATGTGAATAGTTCAAAATACAGTATGGGTATTTCTCTATTCTAAAGGTTACCTTGTAATAAGGATATGGACCACATAATAGACAAAACGTCATGAGGTCAGTCTGTAAAATATTCGCTATTTCTGATGTATTATACTTCCAGGAAATGTTTGGTGAACTGATACATTCCACTTCATGGGTTTTTGTTTTGTTTTGTTTTTTGTTTTTTAAGTAAAAGTAAAAGATATAGATATTTTTTTTAAATAAAAATTTCCAATTATGTGAACTCAGTCAAAAAGGAAGACAGGCATGGGTAGAGCTATAGCCTTCCCTTTATAGAAATCGCCACATTTGCAAGAAGTCAAGGCCAATTACCAAAGTATCTAGTTCTTGCAAAAGCATATTCATCTGTCTGCAGCTAGTCAGATTCAAACTTCAAACATTTAAACAACCCAATGCCATAATCCTTTGTTGCCATTAGTAAATTCAGGTGTTATAGAATCATCTCTTAGTAATGATAGGCCTTTGGATAACAGGAATAAACTAAGTAGATTGCAAACTGGTGTTTTTAAATTAAAATATTCAATTTGGTATATTTGTTAACTACATATATTCTGACAATCATGTATTTTTGGTGTGCATTTCTTGCATTTTATTTATAGGACAGGACAACTTTTAATGATTGTAAAAGACTTGCTCTCTCCCTTCAAAGTCTTTAAATTCACTTCAAATATAAACTAAAGATGTCTACTTCAAACTGAATTACAAGCTTTGGATATTTATAACACTGTGATAGGAGAATAATGAAGCTTAATTTTCCATTTCACTTCTCAATTCCTGTCATCATTTCAAGTTGTCAGTTTAGGGACTTTACATAATTAAAGAATGTTGCTATTACTTAAAGCAATCTTAACTTCCCTTGATGAAATTATATTTGCTTCAAACATGATAGCTTTATCAGCTTAAAGTGTAGTGCAACTTATCTTTTGGAAGGGAGATTTAACCTTTTGAAAATAGGTGATTGAGTGAAAAGTTTGATCCCTAATGTTAGTGATCAAATGGGTGAAGCTCTTTATTTTTTAAAAGAGGTAAATGTCTGTATGTTCTTCCATGGCTCACAAACTGAGATGCATGATGATTTAATTCAGATTGATTAGCAACTCAATCAATATGTGAGACAAAAAACGTTGGGTTTTACTCTGAGTGAACTGGAAATGAATGAATAAATGAGTTCATTGAATATTGATTGAGTACCAAATATGTCACAGGCATACTTCTAGGTGTCGAGTAACAGTTCTGAACAACAATCTTGCACTCCCTGTGTTTGCATCCTAGAAAGAGAGAAAGAAGAAAAATATAAATACGATAAAAAACAAGGTTAAGCGTATATTAGGAGAAAGTTAAAATAGGGAGGAAAATAGGTCATGTTGGAGAAAGTTGCAATTTTTAGATATTGTGGTAAAGGGAGGTCACCCTGAAAAGATGCTCTTTGAGCAAGGGCATGAAGGAAGTGAGGGAAGGGGTAATGCTGATATCTGGGGGATAAGCATTCTATGCAGAGCAACTGTACATGATAGGAACTGTTGGCAGACTCTTATGGTGAAGCAGAGTGAATAAAATGAATAAAGGTGAGAATAGGTGGCAAGTAGGAACCAGACCATGGGGGGGCTTTGTGGTTCAATGAATAGACTGAGTTTTACTCTGAGTGAATCAGGAAGCCATTAGAAGGTTTTTAATAGTCATGTCTTCTGATCTCATGTGTGTTTTAAAGGCTCACTCTGGATGCTGTGTTGAGAATGGACTAGAGACACACAAGGGCAAAGGAAGTGAGACCAGTTATGAGTCTATTACAATAATTCTGGTAGAGATGATAGTGGATTAGACTAGTGGGATGTATTGGTCAGGGCCCCAACAAAAAATAGGTAGCACACTTAGATTTTGATAATTCAGAAAGAGAATTTTGTTTATTTGTTGGTTTGCTCTACTAAGGGGTTAATTATGTGTGGCGGGCACATAGGGGAACCAAAAGGGATGATATATAGTGACCCAGGGTGAGTAATTCTTACTATATGTAGGCCAAAAAGTATAAGGGAAGAGAAGAGTTGCAGAACCAGACAGAAGAAGAATGTTGTATAGAGATGGTCCTCTTGAGAGGAGCAGTGAGCCAGAGCAATAGCCACCATGACCTCACTCTTCTTCATCCATCCAATCTCCTGTCAAAAGCTCTCCACTGGCTAAACCCAATCAGGGGCCAGAGGGTAAGGGAACATCGCTGTCTTTCCAAGGTCAGCCTCCTAGGGCAGAAAACAGGCTAGAGCACAATGAAAAGCAGACCTGGAGAGACAAATAGAAGTTATTCACCACAATCTACTCACTTTGCCCTCAGCTTTCTCTCTTTTCTTTCTTCTGGGTGAAAAGCCTGTGTCTTCAACCTAGGGAATACATGAAATCCCATCAGATACCACATCATTGTGGATGTTTTAGTTGCAAAAATAAGCACTCCTGTATTATTACTACAAGGTGGTAGAGAAATAGAAAAGAGAAAAACATTAAATGACATAGGACATTATGACTACACTCTTTGCTTCTGTATTTGATCATGAGCTGAAATTGGTAATCATAATTGCTTACTACAAATCATTGCATATTTACAGTTCCCTTGGCCAGTACCATGTAATTGGTGTTTTTCACCTGGTAGGATGACAAAAAACTTCATTCATGCACGATCTGAGCCCTCGATGGCTTTGTCTTCTTTGGGTTGCCACAGTTTTCCACTGTTTAAGGACTTTTGGTCAAAAAAATACTAATAGGTACCCCACCAAATACATGGATTCCAAAAACAATCCTTTTGACCTCATTATGTGGCAGAACTCATTGTTTCCTAGGTGATCAGGATAAATCACCTCCACTTGTACAGTAGCTTCCATCTTTGTTGGTTCAGTGGTGCAAGGCACCAAAATAACCAGGATAAAGTCTTGGTGTCCAAATCATTGAATCCATGATCTTATTTCCTGGTGGAAGCATTCCTCTTTTGAACACCACAAGCTCTAAACACAGTGAACCTTAGGCTGTGGGGATGGGCAGAAAATATTTTGTTAAATGGATTATTAGTATAATAGTGAGATGTGAGATGGGTCATTCCACCACTTGATTTCTGGATGCATATGAGGTCGGGCAATTAAGTTTGTGAACTCATCCTAGAAAAAGTGCTACATACCTCATTGCTGAATATCATTATGGTCACCTTTGAAGTACTTCCCTTGGGAAAATATGCACTGACACCAGTGCCTAGTCCCCCCTTCAAAGCAATTTTGGAACTCTTCTTCTGGAATGGCCATCAGAGCTGTCATCATCGTATTACCCTTGATGTCCTGAATGTCATCAAAATGTCTTCCTTTCAATATTTCTTTTATCTTCGGGTAAAGAAAGAAGTCACTGGGCGTCAGATCAGGTGAGTAGGGAGGGTGTTCCAATACAGTTATTTGTTTACTGGCTAAAAACTCCCTCACAGTGTTGTGTGAGCTGGTGCATTGTCGTGATGCAAGAGCCATGAATTGTTGGCAAAAAGTTCAGGTCGTTTTCATCTTTTTCATGCAGCTTTTTCAGCACTTACAAATAATAAACTTGGTTAACTGTTTGTCCAGTTGGTACAAATTCATAATGAATAATCCCTCTGATATCAAAAAAAGTTAGCAACATTATTGCAACAACTTCATGTACTTAATTGTTAGACCTCGTACATTTAAGCTACATTAAAAAAAAAAAGTAAGCAATATGTATTGGCCATACGTTTAAGGCATATATTCTTCTATCAAGTCAATCTTCTGGAGTTGGTCATGAGGTGATTCCATGAGTGTGAATTTTACTGTAAAATGAGTCTCCTGGTTGGAAGCAATGATGTACAGGATACCATGTTAAAGAATAAAGCATTCTGTGAGCCTGCAAATGCCTGTGCTTACAGAAGAACTGTGGGGAGGGAAGGCAAATCAATATCCCAAATGTATATCCATCCTTTTGCAACAGAAGGTGTCCAATGCAGTTAGTTGCCACCAGGTAGCTGATGGGTCAGCAAGGCATGGTGCAGTATTGGATTATCAGCCTTTGCCTCTGCTGTGGGCCACACTGTGCAGTAATAGTAGCCAGATCAGTTTTGGTCATCACACTATCTCTTGTAGCTCCCCTGGACTTCACCTACACCATTTTAAATAGTCACTTTGTGAATAAACATTCATTAATTTATCCAGTTTGAATATGGCACTTGTTTCCTGGTTGAGATTCTGAATGATAGTAATTGCTGTCAAAAGTAACTCAAGAAATTCACCTTCAAAGTGAGACTCTGTGATGGGATTGCACACATGGGAAAAAATGGTACAGGAAATATCCAGAGAAAGGGGTGGCATGATTACTCCGTTTAGTGTGGGATACCGTCTAAGTGTAAAGCAAGGCATTAGGACACTAGGTAGCTTTGGTACTTTGTCATTGTGTTAGCATTAGTGATTACAAAAATTGTGAAACTGATTCTATGATAGGAAAGATACATAAAAGAGCAACAACTGATGACGCAGCAGAAAAAGGGGTGAATTGTTGGAGCCATATCCTGTAGCAGGTGAGAATAGAAGAACTGGCCTTAGATAAGCACATGACAGTTTACTGTAGCACCAGGAGAGAAAACAACTTTATGGGTTCATGGGAAGGTAGGAGAGTAGACATGTTGGTAAGATACTGTGTGGGCTAAACTGATTGCTTCTATACTCTCCATGAAGTAGGAACAAAGTTATCAGCTAATTGGGAAAATGGAGGGGGAAATGTTGGATGTTTGAGGAGAAGGGGTCAAATAGTCTTCCAAAGAGTGGGAGAGTGAAAGGATTAGGGAAATAGTGTGTTTGATGGACAGCATTGACACACCACACAAGGTTACTCATCATTAAAGTAAGAACAGTCGTCATAGGCGTGTGTTTTCCTCCAACCACATTCAGTTGTGTAGGGTCAGGCCTGGGAGTAGACCAACAATTGGATTTAATGAAGATTAGAGTTCAGCCAGCCAGTTTGAAGAACTCTAAAGATCAGATGTCCTCTTATGGTTAAACGTGAGTGGCAAGAAGCAAATTCATTTTGTTTCTACTACTTTTCCCGAAGGTAGTTATTAAACCATAAGCTTCAATGGGGAATATAGTAATTTTTTTCAAGGCTAACAGTAATGTAATACCAGGCATTTTAAGCTATATAATTAAGTTCAATTAACATTTTCATATACTAATTCTCTTAAGAAACTAGAAGACCACATCTAGGTACATTTTATCATATAATGATAACAAAGGAAAATTAGTTAACGTTCTCAAATGATGCTTTCATTTTCTGTTAGCTATGGGGTGATCTTTAGTAATCATACCCCACCAGGATAGGGAAGGATTATGCTTAAGAAAAGTGAGATAGTTCTAGTCATTCTGGTTTTAGATAATTGGGTTTGTAAGTTAGCTTCTACTTTCAAAAATGAGATGTCAGTTATATGTTATACAAGTAGAGTGGATGAATGGATGTCTGCCCTTCAGTGTGGTTTTAGGGGCACCCAATTCTTCCCTTACTGTAAAACCCCTTTCTTAGAGATCACATAGGTGCCTAACTTTCCTGCCATTATTCTGTACTCAGAATTGAGGCATTCTACCTCTTAGAGGACATAATACATGCAAGGGATAGATGTATCCTATCCCTTGGAGGATTTTCACATGTCATCTGTTATTTGTGAGGGGTAACACAAAACCCATTGGTCTCACTCACTGTTCTTTTCCTGTTTGTTTTATTAGAGTAACACAAAAGAAAGTGGAGCCTCAAGTCTATGTCACACGTGTCAGGTGCGTTTTGACCAAAGGTAGGTAGTTGAGAATAAGCTTGTATCTGCACTAGGCCATGTCTTGGTCAACTCCCTATAACTCTGAGGGCATGTTACATAGTTGTGCCTCTCAAACAAGGGAAAGGGTATGTCTAAAGGGCACTTGGGGATAAACTGAGGATTGATCCCATTGGCTTATAATGTTTCTAAAAGCTGGCTCTGTTCTCCAGCATCCAATCTAAAATTGTTAGTTGTCTGAAAGATAAGTGTGTCTTCCCCATCAGAATAGCTAATAATATAACATTTATTTATTGCTGACAATGTTTTCGGTGGTATGTTCAAGTTGACATACGTGTATTGTTTTCTTTAAGCCTGACTATCATCATTTGAGGTTATTGTTTTACAGATGAGGAAACTGAAGCTTAGAAAGAAGGTTTAAGTAACTTAGCCAAAGTCAGAAAATGACTGAATGATCTAGACAAGAGTTTGGAAAAATCTACCTGACTTCTTATAATAAAAAATCCATAAGGTCAGGCATCCTTCTTTGTCTCTATTAAAGTACCGTGTGCACAGTTTGCCACTGATAAATGTTTATTCAATTCAGTGGAGGGGATTTCCCTACCTAAAGCCGTGACTTACCCTACAAATGCAAAGTCAAGTGGAACATTAAGATGCTTTCCATGGATAATGAACACTTCATTAATCAGGACCAAACTAAAATCCTATCATGTTTTCTTTTAGTTAGTCTGATAGTTGAGACCAAAATGCTTTCTGACATGAACTAGCACAGGCCTTCATGCCTTTTCATAATGTCTGGTTTATATTTATATGATTCCTGAGAAATGTGCAGGTATATTTTTACTGCTGAGATGATTTGAGAAGTTTTGCTTCGTAAATCCCTGAAACTTCACATTCTCTAGGGTATCCATGTGAAAACCAGGGCCATCCTAAGCAATACGAGATATCTGGCTGCATGCTGATAACTCTATTTTCCACTGTAACTAATTCCAGTTTACTTGCCAACAACTTCAGACATCAGTTGAACACTTGCTGGAGTGGAAAAGAAGATTTGGGGGTGGAGATGTATTTTAAAGAATATTTAATAAGATTAGATTTTGTAATTGGGGAATAAGAAACATTGCTCTGGGGATATGCGTACGCTGCAGCAGAACTGATTTAGTACAAGTTTTGTAAGTGACTCTTTTCTGTGTCCATTCAATCTGAAGATTTCTGGGTAAAATCTATGGAAGGAAATTCATGCAGGAAAGAGGGTGGAGATGGAAAAAAAAAAGTTCAGACTTAAGTCACAGTCTATGGATAAGAAGGAATTTGAATATTAATGTACAACCTTGAGAATTAAATTCTCTGTTCAGTAACCTTAAGGGCTGGCAGCTGGCTAGCGGCTGATAAGGAATGCTGGGTGGGGGAATTAGGCCCTGGGAGGAACCAGTTCCCAAGAAAGGCTCTCATCCCTGGCTGGCATTAGAAAGAATTACAAAGCATGATTCAGAATCTAATTTTGTCAGCTGGTGATTGGCTCCCACAAGGCTCTGGCCTCACAATGTGTTCTATTAAGTAATGGGAATTGGGCTGTACTCTTTTTCTCTGCTTCGTGCCTCCCACCCCATTTTCCTCACAGAGCTCCCCATTTCTCCATTGTTAACTTAGGTGTACTTGCTTACATCTACATTCCAAAAGACATTTCAAAATGTCTTCACAATGCATAGACATGCAATATAGAGAAGGATGCCAACACCACACTGATTTTGCAAATTTTATTTAAAATGTCTGATTCTTGGGCTCCATTGAAGGTAACATCATTAGCTTGGCAGGATATGCAAAACCAGATAGGAAAAGGGACAGTTCAAATGAAATCCCTCCATTTCCTAACCCTTATGTGATGGCTTTGTGCAGGAGAGACTATTATCACGGGTAACGAGTAAACCTCCATGCAGAAATACCAAATAAACATGCTGTGTGAGAAATCATTTGGTTTATGTTAACTTCACAGAAAGGGAGCTAAATGCAAATTGACCGGTCACTTTTTTTGTAGTCTAAAGCCAGGTACCTGTCAAAACATCTGTTTATCTTCTACAGTACAATTGGTATAATCAACGGTAAATCTCATTTTAAACATAAAATTTTGTAGAAATCTACAAATAGGTGGCATTTTGTGTTCAGAGGACATGCAATATGGATTTTCTTATCCTCTTTCGTAACCTGACAGACGTTAGCTCCTCAAAGAGTTATGTAACAGGAACAGTTTCCCTCCATTTTAAGGTTTGAGAACTTTGTTATTCTTTCTGGTTTCCAGAACACACAAAAATATAATTAATAAGCAAGGGTGATGTGTTCATTGGACAGAAAATTGTAAGCTCAATCAACATTTCTAAGAATACAATTTTCTTAAAATTAAATCACAGGATCCATTTTTTTCTCAATGAAACAATTTCCCTAGAAGAAAATTTAAAGAACCCATCATAAAGAATTGAACCATCTTAGTTCTATGCCGTCCTTTCTTATCTTCAAGTTATGCCTTTTTTCAGTTGGAAAAGCTAGCCTCTTTTAAAAGTCTCTTTTAAAGAAAAGGTCCTGCACAGTTTATCAGAAGACCTGGATTCTATTTTTGTTCTGGCGTAAACTAGCAATAACAATTTGAGTAAGTCACTTTCTGGACCAATTTTTACATTTGTAAAATAAGAGAATTGGCTAGTACTCTTGGCTGGCAGCAACTTCCAGATGTGTTTCCTATGGCAAGCAGTATTTTTTAAAATCCGTATTTGAATTCCTTTAGATAGACAGGCATTATCACAGTTTACCACAGTCCTCACCACTCCTCATTACTCTTTTTGTGTGTTTGTATGTACCGGTTTATCAGTTAGCTTTTGTCATGTAACAACCCCAAAATGTAACAGCTTGATAGTACAACTCTTTACTAGCTCAACATTGTAGGGTCAGTAATTTGATGGGCTTAGTTGGGCAGTTAGTTCTGTCGGTTTTGCCTAGGCTCACTTATTCATCTGTGGTCAACTGCCATATTTAGCAAAGTGACTCTGTTTCTGGGGTTGGCTGGCTGTCACCTAGGGCAATACATATTTATGAATCAACTCATCATCATCCAGCAAGCTAACTTGAACTTTTTCCCATGGCAGCCTCTGGGTTTTTAGGGCACAAGAATGGAAGCTGCAAGGCCTTTTTTGCCCTAGGCTTGGAATTTGTACAATTTCACTTCCATTGTAATCTATTATCCAAAGTAAGTCTCAGAGACCAACTCAGGGGAGAAATAGGCTCCATCTTCTGAAGGGAGGACTGTGAAGTATTTTGGCCATTTTTGCAGTCTACTACAACCTGCCTGCAAGCATTGACTCTGGCAACTGTGGGCTACACGGCCTTGAATTCATTTCCAGACTAAAAACAAAGCAAATACAATCAAAACAAAAAAATGGACACCCTGACATCTATACCATACTCATAGTGCCTAACAAGTTGTTCAAAGTAAAAATCACTTTAGAGTAAGTCTTATTGGCAAGTACATATCCAGCTTAACCACAAGTCCCCAGATGGTTGGGGATTTCTGCCCTTGGTGACCAGACATTTGTGCCACAAACTGCTGGCAGCTTCTGAACTTGGGTTATGTCCTCGTCATAATATGGAGCTTCCATTCAATGATGGTCAACCTCAGGGGTGGGAATTCTGACTGAGACAACAAAAGCCTCCAACTGTGTCCATGTATGTCCCTGAAGACAAAACACAATTTGAATCACTTTACAGGTTTGGAACTCAGTTTCCAGATGCCTTGCTTTGACTTTTTCCCAGAATATTCTTAGTTTGAAGTAATGATTTGGGGATATTTCCTTCAACTCCGAGAGCTGACTAGCCATCTTTCATGCACAATGTAAAGTGAAGGAAATTCTAAAATACAAATATAGTAAAAAGCACAGGCTTGACATGCTATGGGGTCAGTCATAACCTGTATGTATGCATATATGTAAAGTTATAAAGATAGATAATTAACTAATTAATTAAGGGTATACTTTTGAAATATTGTCTTAAACACTGTAATGACTGGAAACAGATTTAAGAAAATGTCCTTTCTTTCAAAGTGACAGAGATCATTCTGTGACAGGAGCTGTTTAAGCTGTGAGTCCTCATAAAAGAATTTTTCTTGACATAGCTCAGGAAACCTACATATGCTCTTTCTGTCACAAATATTTTACCTGAATCTAATAAATAGAGAAACGCCTTATTTCATTACTTATTCTAAATCTAAAATGGAAGATCTTCAGATAGATCTTAGCTTATTGTTTTCCAATTATGAGATGACAAGGGAAGACACATGGGGAAAGATACCTCAGCCATAATATTTAATTGAGTGTTGAATTTCTAGTTCAAAGTGAAGCTTATCCTTTCCTCTTATTGAAAGGACTTTTGAATCTATATCTCCTTCAATATTTGGGTTAGCAGGAAGGGAGGAAGGGAATTAAGCTCCTCCAATTTTTTGAGCACATGAAACTAGGGAAATAGCTGATACTGTGAGTGGTAATTTCAGGAAAAAAAAAAAAAACTTCATAGGAAAAAAAGTAGACAAAGGACATGAGAAGTAATACTCAAAAGAGTGAACTCAAGTGGTCCACAAATGTTTTAAAAGACAACTCACACTTATTAGTCAATGCAATGCAAATTAAAGTACAATAGGATTTTATATCTCTTATACTGTCAACAACTAAAAATAACATTATCACCAAATATGTACTAGGTAGTCATACAAAGAATCTTTAGAGGTGAGGCCCAGGAAACTGTTTTAACAGACTTTCCAGGTGACTATGATGTATGTGAACCTCTAGGAACCATTGTTCTTGTACAGACCTATAAATTGTTGCAGGCTTTTTGCAAAGCAAGTTGGCAAAACCTAATGAAATTAAAAATGCATATACTCCGCACTTCTAATTCTAAAGATCTTTCCCGTAGAAAGAAGCACTACAAAATAAAGCTATTTGGGTAAGTATACTTATTGAAGCTTTGTTATAAAGGTGAAACCTGAGGAAAGATAAAGGCATGACAGATTATTGAATAAATATATCCAACATTAGTAAAAAAGACTTAAAGTATATATTAGTTTTTCATTAGGAAAGCACTCAACAAGTTTTTCCATGGAGAAAAGCCAGTTGTATAGAAATCAATCCCTACAATGCAATTTTTGTAAGCAATAATAAAAATTATAACTGTAATATATAAGCAGAAGAGAGAGAAAGAAGAGAGAAGGCAAAGAGAATAGAAAAAGAGTACTCTTAAGAAGATTGCTTAACATAAGAAAAAATAACAACGGCAAAAACATTTAGGAGAAACTGGTAACTTGTCCAAAGTCATGTAGTCATTAAGTGACAAAGCCAGGATGTAAAGACAATTTCTGATTCCAATTTCACCTCTATTTCTATGACTTCACAGTATGTCTCATTGAAATGTTAGGTCCTGGAAGAGGGTATGCAATTCTGATCCAATTTTGTACCCATCCATAGCATCTCACACACAATAGCTACTCATTAAACATTTGTTTAAAGAATGGGAAAAGGAATAAGCAATACAAGTATTTTTCAAAAGGGCAGACCAGGAATATTTTGTTCATTTTACTCACTAGTTGGAAAAATCTTCAAAAAGTTCAATATTGTTGATTCAGCAAAATTTAAGCAACTTTGCTTAATATTAGAAATGCTCAAATGCTAACTCCAACTTACCAGCCCCAGCTTATTCCCTCTCCTTTTTCACATTCTTCCTTTAGTCCAACTATTCCTGGTTTCACCAAAGTTTCTTTATGAGCCTTGTCCATGCCTTTCACTGGAAAATTTTCCCTCTTTTCCCCTTTGCTCCACCCTATCCATCTTTCGAGGCCTAATTTCTTTTCTATCTCTCCCATAAAATTTTCTCTGAACAATTCTTAGTTATATTTCCTTACATTTATGCTGTTCTTTTACCTACATTATCAAGCCTCTGTGGTCAGAGACTATACTATCAGCTGCTTTATCCACCCCATAGGACCTTTCTCAACGCTTAACATGTAGTAGGAATTTCATAAATGTCTGTCCATGATTCAAGTTTTGTTCTATGTAAACAGAAATATTTGCCACTTGTCAATGTCAGCCTTCACATTGCTTGTTTTGATAGTGTCTGAAACCCAGATGTCCTGAATGGAATTAATTATAGTCCCTCTATGATCCCATATCTTTCTATGTTTTCTGTCCCAGTTACTGATACCACCATTAATTTAACTGTCCAAACCAAAAACCTCCCATATTGGATCCCTTATTATTTTTACCTCCCACATTTAATTGATTGCTAAGTTTAATTGATTTTTCCACTGCCACACACTGCCACTTAATGTATTTCTTTCCTTCCATTCCCACTGCCAGTGCTCTGGTTCACGTCCTTGGGCTCCCAGTTACAATTGCAGCAGCTTTTTAACTGGTACCTCCAGCTTCTCACTCTCCAATCCCTCCTTCAGAGAGTCACTGGAATTAACCTTGCAAGTGTTATTTCCCTTTTCAAAAAATCCATCAAGAACAATGAATAAGTGTCATTATATTGTACTTTAAATCCTCTCCCATTGGTTTTCCTAACTTTCCTCTTACCTTTACCCACCCCATCCACACACACAGTGTTATGAGCTTGCATACCTTCTCACCTTTCCTTATGATTCTCCCCCAATTTGAAAGGCTTTCCTTCTTCTCCACCAATCTAAACTCTGTAGCCCCAGTCATATAAGAAATATTACAACATATTAGATATCACTATTATTGTTAAATTGTTAAGTGCTGAATTCAAATGCTTATTTTCTCTGTGAAATTTGTCTCGGTTTTGTCAAGGAATGTCAATGGGTCTTTCCTCTACTCTTTATACTTACCAATAAATCTCCATTACAAAAGATAATTAGCTCTTTACATATCCTTCTCTTCTTACTTGATTGTGAGGTCTTTGAGAAGAGAGGCTGTGACAATCTGATCTGCAACTCTCATAGCATCCAGCCCATATGTGGTACAATCATTAATTGTTTGATAAATCTATGAAAGAAGAATGGTCTCTCTCATTTAATTGTGCTAAGGAAATGTTTATAATAAATGCTTCACAATGTTCCGTTTATTTCCTTCAGCTTGCAATAGCCAGCATGTATTTGTTTTCAATTTTCAATTTATATTTTTATTAGGGCAACATATGTACACAGATGAAAAAAAAAATGGTTAATGAAGAAAAACACCAGTTCTCCACTACTTAGTCATTTTACTACTTTCAACTTTTTAAACTGTTTCATCTACTTTTTAGCAATATATTCCTAAATAATATGTGCATACTGAAATTTATTAGTTTATTAATTATAGACATTATGTACTAAGTTGTAATTATACTTGCTAGATTAATATTTAGCTCTGTCCAGTAGAGAAGACCATGATCTGAGGTCAGGCAATGGAGTTTTGTCTATGGAGAGCCAGTTAATTTTTACATAGATTGAGCCCATGAGTTGCCCTGTGTTAGCCCCAACTTGACTAACTAAGAAACCAACACTCAACGAACTGATTTCTTAGCTTAACTATTATGATCATTGGATTAAGTCTTGGAGCTCTCTGTAGAGCCATTGTAATGCTGGCTTCTCTGCTAAGCTTTCAGTTAAAACATTGACCTAAGATTAATTTCTTGTATATTTATGTATTAAATGCAATAATCTTGCATCAAAACTTACACAAACACTATATGTAGTCATCATCTAAGTACCTCCATGCATTCATTCATTTGCCTTTTGGAAAGTGCCACTGCAATTTCTAGTTTGGAAATACATGGGGATATAAACAATGTAGAAATAAGATCTGTAGAGCACATTTCTTCCTTTTGAAACTTCTCAGGAAAACATTGTAGCAATATAATTATTAGGCAAATTGGACATAAATTTCAGTACATCTCCCAGAGAAGGCTTGTGAAAGTTAGTTTTTATCTTTCATCACCCACATACACATTCATGCCTCAAGAGGAAGTGGTGTCAAACATACACGCAAGCGGTGTGTGTCCTAGACATGTTCATTTAGTCAGAAGAGGTCAATCAAAGGCTATAAGATGGCCAAAAGTGTTTCTCCTTCTGTGACGGCCAAGAATGCATAACAAAGAGAGAGACAAGGTAAAGAAAGCAAAAGCAGGTGTGGTCTAATCCTAGATGGTCTATGCTTAGGAAGAGCAAAACAAGCTTTAATTGTTAAAATACAAAGCCAGGTAACACTTCATATCACTCTGTGGTCAGATTACTAAGAGTGGTGTTGTCATCAGCGATATCATTATTGTATCTGAGCCATGTGTGTTCAGGCCTTTTAGTGACTCAGAGTGATATCATGTGCGGGCCAGGGGGATATTGGCAAAAACAAAGACTGAAACCTACAGAGAAAGGGCCAGAGAAAGTTGACTTTTGAGTCAACATTAATCTCTATAGGATCTAAATTAGGGAATGCCCAGAGTGTCTCCATAGCTAAGGTCAAGCAAATATAATTTTGAAAACATAGAATCTTTATTAAATAAATAGGTTGCTATGTACATTTTAAGAAATAAAATAGTACCTCAACTCCCACCATATTTTCCAAGGTAAATTTTTGAGTGAAATGATTTTTGGGTGTCTTCACAAGGTATCATTTTGAAGTGTGATGTTTTTCATCTGGCATGTCTTTGTCTATTATTTTCTTTGTGGGCTGTTGAACTGAATAGAAGCAGACATTACTCAGAATAAGGATGGAGACTGTCAATTTTCTAGTAACAAAGCTTTATTTTAAATGTCTTCTTTGCCTCAAATTGTTGCTTTTTTGTTTTTGGAATGATGCAATAAAAAATCTTAGGATGTTTATCAGCAGACTTTAAGCATTTACTAATCTAGAAGGAGATTCAGATTCCTTAAAGGTGCCTTTCACAAAAGGATGGGTTGTAAACAACGATTTGTTTTTCTGATTCCTAAAACTGCTATGGAAAGTTTGTTCCTTTCAGAATAGGAACATTTAAACAAGTCCAAACCATTGTTTTTCATTGAAAAGAGTGTATTTCATAAAACGTACTCGTGTGTGTGTGTGTGTGTGTGTGTGTGTAAGTTGATTGCATACAAAAAAGAGCTCATGACTTGCTATTTTATCATTAAGTAAATTTTTTTGTATTTTTCTTTTTATAATACATATTTATATAAGTTGACATTCCTGCTTTTAATCAGAACAAAATAATTCAGTTAATTTTGAATGTTCCTTCCCTCATGTTTAAATGGAAAAGAATGAACATGCTCTACTTGAAAATAAGAGACAGTTCCTCTTACTTGCACCTGAAATCTTATATGAATCATAGAAAAAACATTAATTTGACTTACATATAAGGATTTCCTCTGTAATAAATGAGGAATGACTTATCTCTGTACTTTTCAGTCTTGTTACCATATCAAGAATAATAATTTATTTTTTCTTTTTTTCTCTAAATTAAGTTTTAAAAATTTATTTTGATGTCCAACAATATTGAGTGCTGAGTTATAAATCAAGAGACCAGCATTGGGGCTCCAAGTCTGCCATGGATTTGCTGTATGGTTTTAGGTCTAAACATGTTATCTCTTTAGGTGTCAGTATCTGCACCTAGAGGAATCTACAGGAGGGAGAATAGTATAGTAATGGTATCTAAGACTCCCCTTGGCTTTTGGTTTAGGTAAACTTGGTATGCATTTTACCTTGGCTATCAGAAATTTGCTCTGGATCTACCTCAGAACAGTTCTGTGTAAGGAAAGACTACATTTTATTCTCCTTACTCCAGAGTCAAACTGTTTTCAAATTCACTTGTAGCTGGGAATGAAGAGCTCACCCCACAGAGTCATATGTTTTCTATTTGGAAAATAGATCAGCAGAGACCATTCTGATCAGGCTTGTGTACCATGCTTTGAACTCGATAGCTTAGTAAACAAAACAATACCTCCAAACTATTCTGAACACCAGCATGAGCTGCCATCCTTGATAAGTTAGTGTGTGAATTTCTCTTTCCATTTTGCTTTTATTGAAAGTGACATGTAGTATTTCTGCATCAAATTAAATCTGGCCTACATGGAGCTCTTTTACACAGAAAATGCGAGAACATGGGTTGTTGGCAGATGTAAGGTAAATATAGAACCTCTGATGGTGTTGGGTGCTATGAAGCTTATTCAGTGCCACAGACCAGCAATGACTACGTTGTTCACAAGTAGTGAGGCTGTGATAAAGTTGTGCAATTCCTCCAGAAGTTGTGGTATTAACATTTATACTAATCACCTTACTTCCAATTTTATTTATGTCTACATATCTATCTAATTGTGCTAACTTTCATGAACTATTTTAGTTCTTTCCATTTCACTTTTTGGTTACTATGGAAAGGATTGGCTCATTACTCTGGGTGGAGCAAGAAATGATGACAGTCAGTCTTGAGCCTGAAATGTATCCTGGGGTCTGGGGAAATAGGGTTTGAAAGAATTCTGAGCTCAGTTGAGTATGTTCAGCAGTTTAAGTGAAACTATACTAACCTGAATCTCATGAATTGGCAGAACATAAACTAGAAGAGAAGTCAGTTCTTTATGGGGCAAC
Source organism: Rhinolophus sinicus (assembly GCF_036562045.2). Lineage (NCBI taxonomy): Eukaryota > Metazoa > Chordata > Mammalia > Chiroptera > Rhinolophidae > Rhinolophus > Rhinolophus sinicus. The sequence continues at coordinate 48,301,271 of NC_133762.1, forward strand.
AGACTTATTATCCCTGGCAGTGATAATATGACTACTTGTATTTTGTTCAAAACTTAGTAAACAATGTTATGACATGACAAGTTGAAGCATTGCTCAATTTTGGACTTAACAGTTTTGAGTCCATAGGAGCTATCCTCAAGGCTTCTTAGCTTACATTTCCTGGTCACTGATCCTTGGCATTCATTCAACAGGGAATTATTGAGGGCCTATTAGCATCATCAATTTGCTAGACGTTGGAGATATAAAGACAGCTTAAAATTGATTGGAATTCTAGGAATTATAGATTTGAGATATTACCTATCATCTGTTGGTTTCCAGATAATAATTTACCTCTGAAGTTCTTTGTGGGTGACATTCTAATGACTTCACTATTATATTCAGAGAAGTTCTTGGCATACATAGGTCCATCCACACTCAGAATTGGGTGAGGTCACTTGGAGAGTTCTAGGAAACCAATATTGGCATTTGCTAATAAATACAGCATTCAATTCTTTTCATAAGTCTTAAGGGCCATGCTTTCAGTCTTTTCAGCTGTGGCTAATGAAGAAGCAATTTCAATAAAACAAACAAACAAACAAACAAACAAACAAACAAACATCAAATTTTCCTGCTCATGGTCATGCCATTGTTTCTGTAAAGTAAAGAGGGAAGATCTACAGGGAATCACTCAGAGTTTCCATCCATAAAAGGTTATTGGATCCTGTTTGTTGGTGATCAGGAGACTAGAAACATCATGCTTTATGTGGAAAGCGAGGCCAATTTCTTATAAACATAAATAATACATTTACAGGCACATTTTCTATTTTTTCTTGAGTTGGTTTTAAGTTGTATACTTCTGGATATATAGTCATTTCAGCTTCATTTAAAAGCTTATTTGCATGAGGTTATTATATCCTTTTTTATTGTATTAATGTCTTAGGATCTTTAGTGTTGCCTTGTTTTCCATTACTGAAATTAACCATCTGTGCCCTTTTTCTCCCTCCCTCCCTCCCTCCCTCTGTCCCTCTCTTGTGCTCACTCTTGCTTTCTTTCTTGATCAGTCCTGTCAGTTGACTATTTAATTACTCTTTTTAAATAGTGACCATTTGGCTTTGTAGTTTCATTATTTTAATTAATTTCTGTTCTTATGCTTTCATTTCCTTTTTCATGTTTTCTTTTTTTTCAATATGTTGTTCTTTTTCTAACTTCTAGATATGGACACAGATTATTGACTTTTGGCCATTATTGTTTTCTAATATATGCACTTTGGGACATAAATTCCACTTTAAGCACAATTTTGGTTACATCCCGTAAGTTTTGATATGTAGTATTTTCATTATAATTTAGTTTAAGGTATTTTCTAATTTTCATTGTTTCTTCTTTGAACCATGGATTACTTATAATGTACTATTTAATTTAAAAATAGAGACTTTCTAGTTATATTTTTGTTAAGATCATCAGCTTAATTCCACTGTGATTAAAGTATATCCTCTATATTATTTAAATTTTTTGAAATTTGGTGAGAGTTTCTATATAGCCCATTATATGTAATTTTGGCAATGTTTTTGTAAATATTTGAGAAAGATGTGCTTTCTGCAGTTTTGGGTTTGTAATTTTCTAATATAATGAGGTCAGGCTTGATAACCATGTTGTATAAATCTGCTCTCTAAGTTCAAATTTTTTGGTCTGCTAGTTAACTAAGTTTTTATCATAATTGTCATTTTTATCAAATGCTATTTCTACATCTATCAAAATATTTATTCTATTAAGGTGGTAAATTATATGCATTGATTTTTTTAAAAAAATGTTAAGTGAACTTTCAATTTTTAGTTCTGACGAATTATCTTTTTTATTTTTAATGCGTCTCTGGATTTATTGACTAATCTTTTGTATCTCTTGAATTAGTGACTTAATGTCTTTGCCACTTTGGAAAATTCCTAGCTATTATCCTTCAAGTATTGTTTTGTGACAGTCTCTCTGTCCTTTCCTTCTGGGATTCAAAATACTTGTGTGTATCTTTCAGTATCTCCCATATACTTTTACAAACTTTTCTAAACTTATCATCTTCAGCTTTTTACAATGTTATTAAAATCTTTCACTATGTTCTTAATATCTGCTATTGTGGGATTTTTTTTTTTTTTTTTAGTTCCATAGTTTGAATTTTATTTTAAAAATAAATTTCAGTTCTATTCCAAATTTCTTTTCTTGTCTTTTTAAAGAAAATTATTGAATATAGAAATCATCCTTGATTTGTCGTTTCCTCACACATCTCATATCCATTCCACAAGGATATGCTGTCAAGTCTTCCTCCAGAATGTTTTTTTTGTTTTTGTTTGTTCGTTTGTTTTTTACATCTCTGATTGCTATCACCAAATCCAAGCCACTTTTCTCTGTCTTGTTTCTTTGACATAACCTTTATACTGGTATCCTTACTAGTACCAGTTCCTGTCCTACCACTGTTCATTGTTCATGGAGAAACAAGAGTTATCTTCTAGTAAATGACCTCCTTAATGTAATGACCTTACAGTGACTTGAATGTGGAATAAAATCCACTCCTTAGCATGGCTGTCAAGGCCTTCTATGATCTGTCCTTTGACTATTGTCAAACCTCATCTCACATCCATTTCTTCCTTTTAAGTTATGTCAGCTACAGTGGCCTTCTATATTTTCAAACACACAAAGTTCCTCTCCCTTTCTCCACCCACACACTAAACAGGCTCTTTGCACAAGCTATTTCCCCACCACTCTTTTTGAGCTGTGTCCTTTTTATCCTTCAGGTTGTCCCTTAAATATCACATTAGTGAAGTTGCTTACATTATATGGTATATATCACACCGTAAAAATGTAGAAGAAAGGTAAATAAAAGTGAGAAAATGAGTAGTCAGGGAATGATTTGGGAGGCATAAATAGTAACATAAACTGAGCGTAAGCACAGGGCTGATGCCAAGCTTTGGGAGGCAGCCAGTATTGAGCAATAATGGAAAACATGCTTGGAGCAGTAGAGTATAGCTATGTTATGAAAAAACTTGGGAGGCTGGCAGAATAATTTAAATCTGACATATAGTAAAAGCAAGAGGAGAAAGAGAAGGGTGATATGATGAAAGCATCAGTTAAAGAAAATTAGGTTAATGGTAGTGTGAGGGGTTGCCTAGAGGTTAGGAGGAATCAGTAAGCTCACTTTAGCAGCTGCTCTTTGTAATCCAGGTATGAGGTGATGATGGGCTGGATGAGGGTGATAGCAGGATGGAGAGAGTATGGATTGCAAAGGACAATTTGGCAGGACTTGATGATTGATGGGATATAAGGAATTGAAAGGACAAAGAAGTCAACAATGCCCCTAAGATTTTGTGCCTGGAAGACTTGGGGGTGGAGAAATGAGAGGAAGAGATAATAAATTCATCATAGTAATATGTTGATTTTGAGGTAACAGCAAAGTATACAAGAGAAGAATTGCCCCATAAGAAGTGGAAAATGAGGACATTTAGGCTTCAAAGGACAGGATAAACCTAAAGGTGTGGTCATAAACCTCAATGTTTCAAAAGCTAAAAGATAACTTCTTGGAGTGCCCCACTTTCTCTCAAAGAGTGAGCAGACAGACAGACTGAAACCACGATGTCTGACCTTAGAAAGTGGATAGTAAAACTGAGTAGTCTCAGTGTGCTCATCTGTTTTTTGACTTCCTTTTTCTGTGATAAGATAGCAAAGACTTTGCTGACCATGACGGAGATAAGGGGAGGTCATATTTTGGAATCCTCTTGCTATGGTTTTCTAACATACTGAGCTTATAAAACCCTAAATGTGTTTTTGCCCCAAGTACCTCTCTTATTTTTAAAACCCGTATGTATTTTGGAGTCAGTTTAATACATATGTTTCTGATTAATTTATGCTTAGCTCATCAAAATGTTGTTTTAAGAAGAAAAGCTTATAAAAAAACAGAGTCATGCTTCACTAGCCACTGATGAAATCAACTCCAGAAGACTGTAGCTTAGTCAGAAAATCAGATGCTCTGAGGGTCCAATAGGTTCCACAATTTGGAAACTCATTGTTATGACCCCAGTGAAACTGAGTATGTTCAACACTTGGGGGGGAAAATCTAAAACTTTTTTCATGTTTGTTTTTGATTTCTGGATGTATTGATTTTCTCTGTGGATTAACTATGATTTCTTTACTTAGTTGTTCAGCCAGCTTCCAGGTTGCTATTTATACAATCAACTGGGAGGCTGGGAGATGGTATAAAATGATGTCTATTTTTATGGTGGGTATATGTAATTGTGTTTTTGTCAATTGAAAAACATGTTTAATACAAAATCTATATATGTTGTCATAAAGGTAGAATTATGTGTATGTGTCTGTAATTGTATTCAAAGATTACAAATGAAATAGTTCTAAAATTAATTCATTGTTTGAGATTATCTGTATCTCAGAAAAGTCCTGAAGATAGTAAATGTTGACTATATTACAGAGTTAGAATTTAGATAATTTTTTCTAATATCAAAACATTTGCGTGGAAATTATAAGTAAACTTCAACAAAATTCAGTCTTGTCTACTTTATTTGAACATCCCAATAAATCACTAACAATTTAAAATTAACTCTATCTCTCTGCTTTTCCTTCTCTGTTCTCTTTCCAGATGTTTGCTTTAGCTTTATCTTCCTTCTTATTTTACTCATCACATACTCTTTGAGTGATCTCCACCTCTCCAAGGTTTCATGGTCATTGATGAACTCAAGACATTCAAATTTATATTCAGACATCAGTCCACTCCCAAATGTTATAGAGCAGTATATTCAAATACTTCTATTTAAAGGTCCAATGGAATGAAAGGATGGATACACGAAAAAGAACTCAACTTCATTTTTCAATTTCCCCTTTCTCCCCCTCCTCGTTTTCCTATAATCTTTATTCTGGTTTATGGTAACACCATTCGCCTTGTGACCCAAACTGAATACACAGGTGTCAGCCAACCTTTTTCTGTTTTGTTCACTGCCAACATCTAATCAGATACAAACCTTACAACCCTACCTCTTAAATAACTTCCACATTTTTATTCTTTTCTCCATCTCCACTGCTTCAGCCAGGAGGCAAGAATCTCCCAATTATTATAATTTGTTCTAATCTTGCTCTTCTCCAATAAAATCTTCTCACTGCTGCCATTGACACCATTCCAAAATAAAAATATGGTCATTTTGCTCAGGTGTTTAAAGCCTTTAATAGTCCCTCTTTTATGCATGATGAAATTCAAATCACTGTGCATTCTTTCTAAGATACATGATCTTCCGTCATTTACTCCCTAAAGATTATTTCACCCTTTCACAACAAATTCAGCCACACTGGATTTCAAGTTCAAGATCTTTGGAATCACCGTTTTCTTTTTCAGCTCCATGTTCTTTACCCATGATGTCCCTTTTGCTTGGAATGTTCATCTTCTACACGCCACCTGGATGACTCCTATTCATTCTGTAGGTCTGGGTTTATATATAACTTCCTCCAAAAATATAACTTTTTCTCTCTGACCTCCTTTATCCCCATATTCTGTAGGAATCTCTGTTGTTTTTCTACCATAACATTCAGAATATTGATTTCATTTTGATTATTTGCTTAATCTCAAATCCCATAAGAATATAAACTCTTTGAAGGCAAGTTTCTGTCATCCTTACTTACCACTGATTTCCCAACTTCTAACACACTCAACAGCTGGCCCATAACAGGTTTTCAATAAATATTTGTTGAACAGATGAGAGGAAGCTTTTTCATATCTGTGTACTTTTACCTACATTCTTTCTTATGGCTTAAATGCTTTCCTTTGTCTTGTTTCATCAGTGAATTACTACCTTTGCTTTGACAATTCATTAACATCCCGCAGAACTAGTTTCTACAATGCACACTCTGGGAAATGCTGATGTCGTCAAACTCTCTCTCCTTGACACTACAGGAAATTGAAGCTTACAGGAATAAAGCGATTTATGGAAAGTCAGACAGCTGGTTATAATGGAGAAGTGTATTCCCTAATTTCCATAATTTTTTAGCCAATGATAACTTGGTTTGTAAAATAAAAGACGTAATTTTTAATGACATCAAATCACTTTTTATTTTACTATTTCCTAAAAAAAGACACACTGTGTCATCTATTTCTGGTTCTTCCAATAACAAAAGAAAATTTGGATAGTAAGGAATGAGTACACGTATGCCATTGATAATGGAAGATTGAAAACATTAAAAGGATGAGGTGGGCTTCACTGCCTGAGTAAATTTTTCCACAGTAATAAAATGATCAGTGCTGCACATCATCAGAGTTTTGAGTCTCTCCTTGGGAATTTGGTGTTTATTTTAACCAACACTTTTTAAAAAATATGTTGCTCCTCTCTAAAGATGTAAAATTTCACCATTTATTAAGTATTTTTGGCTGAGTTGAGGATTGTAGCATCCACATTCTCACATGCAAAATATTTCCTAATCATAGCAAACATTTCACATCTGCTCTGGGTAACTAGCCAAAAACCAAGAAATAGAAGCATTCTTAGAGGATCTTTGTTGATCCTCAGCCAGTCTCCTTGACATTGGAGAAGAACTACAGTGAAAGGAACTCCTCCCCTACCCTCTTTCTTCTTCCCAAGTAGTTCTTCTTTGGGTTACTTGATGACACCCTCTCCATGGAAAACACACCCCTCTATGCTAATATTTAGGAACTGGGCCAGAGTTCCAGTTGTGTTTTTAGTTCTGTCTACTCTTTCCACACCCATTGGAAAGCCAAGAACAGATCTGTGTGACTTCCAACTGCTTCTTGGCTACACTAGTCTCACTTTTACCACATGGAAATTCTTCACCCAATATAATCAAATTTAACTCCAACACTTAATAAACACTCAAGTGGTGATTTACAAAGATCCAACTAATAGCATAATCATTTTCTCATTCTGCTGTTATTTATTGGTAGTCTTTTCTATAGTAATCTCAACTTCATAGTTTAATTCTGTTGTGTTTTGGCTAACCTATCCGAGCAAATGAGCAGAGACTCTTCTCTGTCTCTAGGGTGAAGAGGAATGGAGTTGTCCCAAAGATTATTCACATTGGAAATGTTTTTGTGTGCTTTCATTATGATCCAACTTCCTCTATTTATTGGAAGCTGAAGTTCAGCTAGCGATGAACATCATAGCTTGTGGATCATTTTCATTGCTGTCACCTGATTTCCAGGCATAACTTTTAGTGGCAAAGTGAGAACATTGCTGATAAAGTTAGTTGGAGGTGAAGCATTAGCACAGAAGGGAAGATTTTAAAACAGAACATATTTCGTGGCAAGCGACAAAACAATCTAACATAGATTGGCTGAAAATCTAACTGAGAATGAAGCCAAAAAGAAGATGCACTGGCTTAGAATTGAAAAGATCAGAAGGAGTTTGGCTTCAGGCATGGCTGGATCTAAGGACTGACATAATGCTGTCAGTAGTAGGTTTCCCACTATTACCTCTGTTTCCTTTTGTGTTGCCTCTACTTTTAAACAGACCCTCCCTCCATGGTGGCAAAATGGCTTCCAGCACCTCCATGTGTACATTTTATCCCTTCAATAACTTAAGTAGAAAAGAAAGTGCTTCCCAGGGGTCTCTCCAGGAATAGTGATGAGATTAATTTAGATTGCAATGACTTGAGTGGCATGCGTTCCCCTGGACCAATAATAGTGACTATGTAGGGAAATTGCTGATTAGCCAGATGTGGGTTAAATTCCTTCTTCAAGTCACATGGAATAAGAACAAGGTTGAGATGGTTTCACACAGGATTATCAGAATCTTGTTACCATAAGAAAGGCCGACATATACTCATCCCAACTAAGGTCTCGTAATTGGCTCTACTAAGACGTATGCCCAAATTTAAAAATGAACAAACTTTCTAGGAAAGGGACATGAATAAAAAATATCCTGAGGGAAATATTTCAAGTCCTTTCATATGACTGTGGTAGTTGAAGACACACCAGATAGCTAAATGACGGTGCCATGGCAAACCCAGAGACCCTTGGTAGCAAATATTTACCAGAAGCTAATCATTGCTTGGAAATTAGATGACTGTGCACATAGCCAGGTCCTTTGGGAGTGTAGTCATCTCTGTGGACAGACATATAGTCTGGCATCACTTGTGAGAACAAAGCAGAAAATGATCTATTTCAAAATAAAACCACCTTTATTTCTTCTATTTTTAGTTGGGCAAAAGGCACAACTGGGGATTTCCAAGGGGATATGGTGAGAGCCAAGTGACTATTAATGTGTTTCCTGAGACTAGGTGGAAGTAAGTCCCATTGCCTGCCTCTGCCTAAGACATCAGGAAATTACATCCTCTTTCCCATTTTTAGGGAAGAAAGGATTGGAGGGAGGGGCAGGTTTTAGTGGTGAGATACATTGGGAAAGAGAGGGGTTAATCATGGAGTGTGTTTCACTTCTTCTCCACCCCCTAGTCTTTGTGTAAGTGGGTAATGTTGATAAAATGGATTGAAAGTAAAACAGTGAGGGGCCTCAGGAGGGTACTATCCAGCCTGAGTGTGGGAATGTGTTTGGAGGTCATGCTGATTGGCTCTATAGTGGCTGCCCAAATCTGTGCTCAAGTGAACTATGTGTGTACAAGTCTTGGGAATTTTAGTCACAATTGGAAATGTAGCTTTTTCTCTTCTCCTGTGTTCTCTTCCAGACTCCCTGCTTCTGGAGCTTTGTACTCAAGGACAAACTCCCTCCCAGGCAGCCAGAAGACATTTCTTTCCTTGAAAAATAACTGTGTTGGACATGAGTAAATTGATTAAACTCTGTAATGGAAGAATGATCCCCAAATGCTCTCAAGGTTGTGTAGGGACTCAGGAAACATGAGGCCACATGTGTTAAAATAGATTCTATCATTATCATGGAAAACTTTCATTGCAAGCAGGATCCTTGCATATAGGCAGCACTTTCCCACCAGAGGCTGCACAAAGATGATGATGCTCCTTCATTCACTGTGTCCTTGGTTAGAATGAGGAACCACAGGGCCTCTACCAACATGCCTTCCCCTTTCCTCTGCTCCTTCCTTTGGCTGGGCCCAGGCTTGTCCCTAACTGTTTCCTTTGTTCCATTTCTTCTCTCTCATCTTCCCTTGGGCCTCTGTGTCTGGAACAAGTCCTCCCTTGCAGTCTGACAATCCAACAGGCTTGTTTGCTGACCTGTCCTCAATACTTTATCTTTGAAGACACTCAATTCCATCTTTCCACTAAGGTCAAGAATTTGGAGGAATAGCGAGGTTCAGAGCAAGCTTCAAATTAGGGGAAAATGAAAATAAATCCTTCCTAAGCTTGGAGACACTCACTCCATACTATTTTACTTTTTTTTTTAAGTGAGTTGTGTCTTTTAAACAAATAACAAAATTTTCATTCTGTACTTAATAAATAATGAAAATACACATAAACAATAATGATTTCTGTAACAGTTTACAATTAATTTCACATCTTTATCTCGTCTAATCTTCAAGTGATTATTTTCATTTTATAGATAGGGAAGAAGATTCAGAATAGTTATATGTCTTGCCAAAGACACACAGCTGGTAAATGATCATTCCACATAAAACTAACTATTCTGATTATTAGCAATAAGCAGGAGAACATAGCCAATAAAAAAGTGATTTTTTTTTTTTTTAATTAAAGAAAGTTGGTGTATTTGTTTGAATTGGAATCTAGAAGGGTTGCAAAAAAAAGATTGTAACTTTTATCTCTTAAAAAATACACCAGAGTTTGATTTCCCAGATTCCTGGCCTGCCATGTTATATCTTAAATTTTCTACCTGGATTCTGAAAATAAATAGCAACTCTTGTATCCTCCTGGGAACAGAACTCGCCTGCTACACTGTCCATCCTGCTTTCAATGGCTCCTGGCCTTACTTAAGATCCTTTCATCCATATGCCAACCACCCCACTTTTCCTCACTCATTTTAGGTGCACAAACTGATTCCTGATTGAGAAAGTAAATAGCTACAATTGCTCATATACATGCTTTCTACACGGGCACTAACACTGTCTTTCAGTGTTTGTTCATTTTGTCGTTCAATTCTAGGACTGCCAACTAAGAAATGTATTCCTGTTTTCATTCTGTATTGGTCCTCGCACAGGAAATGGTATTCAATAACACTGTTGGGCTCTTTAAACTTCCAATAGGAAATTTGTTTTCTTTTCATAGGCAGTGGACAAGTAATTTCTGTTTGACTTTAAGTCAACATGTTATATAATTGACCTCCCTAACTTGTTCTATCTAGAGATACAGGGAGAAATGTGAGGCATGACATGCATAAGGAACATTTTGTATTTGTTACTTAAAATTCACAAGGTGGGGGGAATCACTGAATCTTTGCAAAATTCACAGTTTTTCCCCAGGTATAAAGCTTCCTGATTTTTCAAAGTTGAAGGTAAGTGGAACTTCACGGTTTACCCAATACTTGGAGGAAAAAAAAAAGATTATCAAGTAAGATTGAGGGCTGGGTTCAGCAGGTAAACAAGTGGAAAGGAATCTCATGCTCTAGGCAATGTTTACATATCTGCATGGAATCCATGGGGCAGTCCCACCAGAGGTGAAATAATTAAATACTTTGCTTGTGTTATTTCACAGCTTTTTCAAGGCTTTGACAAGAATAAAAACTGACACAACTGCTCTAGATCAATATGGTGATTTGAGGAGACCTGGAAGTAGATGTGTTTAAGGATAGAGAATAATCATGTAATGTAATTAGACCATATATAAAAGAGAGACTGTATATACCTCCAAGTGAAGTAGCAATTATCAGAAATTGTTCATTCATTGATTCTACTGGTGCTAGACAAAATTTGAGTTGTATGAAGTGAAGTAAATTAAAACATAAGCTAAATATCAAATGGTAAAAAAAATTCCATGGTGCAGAGATTATTTCTAATGAAATATATTGTAGAAATACCATGGCTTGACTTATTTGAAACTTGTCTGGACAAAGAAGGATAAGGAATGACATAAGAAACACCATTCCTTTGGTGATGAGTAGAGAGTTATGTGGTTCTATGTTGATTATAATCCAGTGTTTCAAAAACAAAGCAAAAAAAGGTGCACTAATTCAGACACTTGGAGAATGTTTGGGAGGCTAATATTATGGAAACAGAGACACCCATTAAACATTGTGTATGAGGTATAATCACAAAATACAGTGAAGTAAAAAAAAAATATTACGGTAAAAGACACAATGCCATTAATCCCCCTAAAAAAACTCCCACCCCCACCCCCGCTCTGAACACACTTATCCCATCACCCTTGCCACTTTCTGAAGCAGTTCTGGAGGTCCTCTTTCATGAGTGTCTTTAATTGCGCTGTCATAGCTGCCTCTATGTCCTGAATCGATTCAAAACATTTCCCTTTCATTGTCATTTTAAATTTGGGGAAGAGCCAGAAGTTGTATGGTGCCCGATCTTGTAAATAAGGTGGAGGAGGACACACCATAATGTTTTTATTTGACAGAAATGGCCATACCAGAAGTGATGTGTGACAGGGAGCCTTTCACGTTGTGATCAACAAACAGGTGAGTGCTGCTTCTGAGTGCCATCCAACGGAAAGGCAGGGATCTTCAATACAGAAAGCTGACACATTGAACCTTAGTAACAGTGTGTGACAACTGTCAACTTGTTCAGTGCAGTCGGGTGTGAGCTACGGTTGACAGAAGGTGTGTTTTAAAGTGTGCAGTAAATCATCCTCCGTCATGATAAGTTTTGTGTCACACATCACTTCTGGTATACGGCAATTTCTGTCAAATAAAAACATCACAGTGTGTCCTCATCTTTCTTACTCACCGGATCTGGCACCGTGTGACTTCTGGCTCTTCCCTAAAGTCAAAATGATTCAGGACATTGAGGCAGCCACAACAGTGCAACTAAAGACACTCAAGAAAGAGGACTTCCAGAACTGCTTCAGAAAGTGGCAAGAAATGTAGGATAAGTGTGTTTGAAGCAAGGGGGAATATTTTGAGGGAGATTAATGGCAAAGTGTCTTTTACTGTAACAAAATTCTTCAAAATATCGACATTCACCGTATTCCTTGATCACACCTCATAGAAATAGAACGATGCCAATAATTCCTTGAGCATCATGGGAGTTGTCCCTACTCCCCAAAATAAGATTGTCCTTACAACAAACCCACTTGTGGGTATGTATCCAAAGAAAATGAAACCATTATCTTGAAAAGATACCTATATCCCCATGCTCATTTTATTATTATTCACAATAGGCAAGTTATGGAAACAATCTAAGTATTTGGATAAAGGTGCTGTATATATGTACAATGGAACACTATTCAGACTTATACAAGAAGGAAATCCTGTTACTTGTAACAACGTGGATGAACTTGGAGGGCATTATGCTAAGTGAAATAAGTCAAACAGAGAAAGGAAAATACTGTATGATATCAATTACATGTGGAATCTAAAAAATCAGAACTCAAGAGAAACAGTGAGTAGAATGGTGTTTACCAGTGTCTGGGGAGTGGAGAAGATAGGGAGAGGTTGATAAAAAGGGTAGAAACTTTCAGCTGTAAGATGAATTAAAGTCTGAGGATCTACTGTAGAACATGGTGACTAAAGCTGATAACATTGTATTGTATAATTGAAATTTGCTAAGAGAGTAGAACTTAAATGTTGTAAATAAATAAATAAATAAATAGTAAATATTTAAGGTGATAGATGTGTTAATTAACTAGGTGGGGGAATCCTTTTCAATGTATATGTATATCAAATCATCGTGTTGTACACTTTAAATATCTTACAATTTTGTCAACTGTACCTCAATAGTGCTGGAAAAATATTCTCTTTATCTATGCATAAGATGGGAAGAAATGAAGGTAGGCATTCCATTGTGTGTCAGAAAAGCATGTAATTCACAGATAAAAGAAAGAGAGAGAGAAGGAGGGAGGGAGAAAGGGGAGGAAAGAAGGAAGGAAGGAAGGAAGGAAAGAAGGAAGGAAGGAAGGAAGGAAGGAAGGGAGGAAGGAAGGAAAGAAGGAAGGAAGGAAGGAAGGGAGGGAGGAAAAAAGGAAGGAAAGAAGGACGGAAGGAAGAAAGGAAGGAAGAAGCAGCAGCAATTGGTTATTATTTTATGTTTTAATGCTTGTACTTTCACCTTCAGAGTTTAATTTTGATTTTCATTTTGATTTTCTCCATTTCATTCAGTACTGCAACTCTAAATCCATTAATAGGTATGGACAACATAGCATTTAAAAAAATTTCTAGAGGCCTCCCTGAAAATTTGTTTATATAAGTAAATAAATGAATAGATGTTAAATATCCAAGGGAAAGATACACTACATTCATTCCAGCATTCTCTGACAATGCTCAATTTTCCCAGAGGAAAAATAGAAACTCTCATTATAGAAACCCTACATCTGGGCTCCAGCTCTCATATCATTAGTTAAGTTTCCTCCCTTAGCATCAGTGTGTCAGCCTAGAGCTGGCAAACTTATCTTTGTTCTTCTGTTGCTATGAAACCCACACTGAAGTTGACTTTAGCAGTCCTCGCCCAGTTGGTAGCAGTACGAAGGAGGGTTCAGAGTGGGAAATTTCCCTGCGTTCTCTCTCTTCCCTCCACTGATGAAAGTGAGATCGGAATTAAGGACTAGAACATTTTTGACATTTTGGTAATTATAATTGAATCCCAAGGTAAACACATCTTTAAGGGGAATCCCAAGGTAAACACATCTTTAACGGGAATTGTTAGTGTGTTTCTTTGAATTGTTGGGGGATATCAAGGTGCTTCCAAACACATAGATTTTTTTTTGTTTTTTTTGTTTTTTAGTTTTCACTTTTTAAAAATTTTATTAAATTTATCGGGGTGACATTGGTTAATACAATCATATAGATTTCAAGTGTAGAATTCTATAGTACATCATCTGTATATTGCATGGTGTGTTCACCATCCAAACTCGTCTTCCGTCACTGCATATTTGACTTCCTTTATCCTTTTCTGCCCAAACCCCGCCATGAGTCCCCTTTATGATAACCACTGTGCTGTTGTTTGTTGTCTATGTCTGAGTTTTTGTTTGTTTGTCTACTTTGTTGCTTTCAATTTTATATCTGGCCTATGAATGAGATCATATGGTTCTTCACTTTTTCTGTCTGACTTATTTTCCTTAACATAATATTCTCAAGATCTATCCATGTTACTGCAAATGGCAGTATTTCATCTTTCCTTATGGTTGAGTAGTATTCCATTGTGTATATGTACCACATTTTTATCCAATCATCTATGGAAGGACACTTCAGTTGTTTCCATGTCTTGGCTACCATGAATAATGCTACTATAAACATATATCTTTACGAATAAATGTTTTCAAAAATTTGGGGTAGATACCCAGAAGAAGGATTGCTGGGTCATATGGTAAATCTATTCTTAATTTATTAAAGAATCTATGTACTGTTTTCCATAGAGACTGCACCAATTTACATTTCCACCAGCAGTGTATGAGGGTGTCTCTTGCTCCAAACCTCTCTAACACTTGTTATTACTTGTCTTGTTGATAATAGTCATTTTAACAGGTGTGAGGTGGTGTCTCATTGTAGTTTTGATTTGCATTTCCCTGATAGCTGGTAAAGTTGAGCATCTTTTCATATCTCTGTTGCCTGTTTGTATGTCTTGGGAGAAGTATCTGTTCAGATCCTCTGCCCATGTTCACAATTGGATTATTTCTTTTGCTATTGTTGAGTTGTATGAGTTTTTCATGTATATATTTTGGATATTAATCCCTTATCGGAGGTGTTGTTTGTAAATATCTTCTCCCATTCGGTTGGTTGCCTTTTTCTTTTGTTGATGGTTTCTTTTGCTGTGCAGAAGCTTTCTAGTTTGATGTTATCTCATTTATTTATTTTTGTTTTTACTTCCCTTGTCTTGAGGTTAAATTCATAAAATCCTCTCTAAGACCAAGGTCGATAAGTTTGGACCTATGTTTCCTTCTATGTATTTTATTGTTTCAGGTCTTACATTTAGGTATTTGATCCATTTTGAGTTAATTTTTGTGTATGGTGACAAACAACAGTCTAGTCTTTTGCACGTAACTTTCTAATTTTCCTAGCACCATTTATTGAAGAGGCTTTTTTCCCTCCATTGTATGGTCTGGAATCCTTTATAAAAAACTGTTTGCCCATAGATAGGTGGGTTTATTTCTGGGCTCTCAATTCTGTTCCATTGGTCTGTGTGTCTTTTTTGAAGTCAGGGAGTGTGATACCTTGGCTTTGTTTTTTTTGTTTGGTTGTTTTGTGTGTGTGTGTGTGTGTGTGTGTGTGTGTGTGTGTTTTCCCCTCAGGATTGCTTTGGCTATTTGGAGTTTTTTGTGGTTCCATAAAATCTGATGATTTTCTTGTTCTTTTCTTTAAAAAATGCCATTGGGATTTTGATGAAGATTGTATTAAATCTGTATATTGCTTTGGTTAATACGGCTATTTTAACTATGTTGATTCTTCCAATCCACGAACGTGGAATATGTTTCCATTTTCTTGTGTCTTCTTCAATTTTTTAAAATAATATCTTACAGTTTTCAGTGTATAGGTTCTTCACATCCTTCGTTAAGTTTATTCCTAGGTATTTTATTCAATAAACAAATACAGAAAAGTTGCAGGATACAAAATCAATGTACAAATACCTATTGTCTTCCTATATACCAACAATGAAATTTCAGGGGGAAAAAATGGAAAAAACATTTTTTTTCTTGCAATTGTATCTAAAAGAACAAACACATACTTTTAAACTGATACAAAGTCTTCAAGGTATTTATCTTGTGTCTGAAATGGCTCTCACTAACACGTCTAAATTTTGGCGGGGGAACAAAACCCCATATTCTTCTTTGCATCCTGATTTCATCATCTGTTTCCATTTGACCTGTATTTTCTTGTAATTCCAAAGGTACCCACCCTCTTTGTAAAAAAAAAAAAACAAAACTTTTTTTCAATTATGGTTGATATACAATATTATATTAGTTTCAGGTATACAACATAATGATTAGAGATTTATATAGCTTACAAAGTGATCGCCCCTATAAGTCTAGTGCCCATCTGACACTATACATAGTTATTAGAATATTATTGACTATATTCCCTATGCTATACTTTACCTCCCTGTGACTATTTTTATACTCCCCAAAGCACTCTCTTGTTATAGGTGACATGCATCCATCTCCTCTAGTTGGCAAATGCTATGATTCAGTAAGGAGATAATCTATCCCCTAGCTTTCCATTTAAGTTGTGCAATGTCTTGGAAATACTGCAGTCTATTGCTTCTAAGCAGTGTGGGAAGTGGTAAAAAGTATGGATCCTGAAGTCATACTGGCTAGTTTTTGCTACTTCTCTGCTATACCACCATGAACATATTCTTTAATCTTTCTGTGCCTTAATTTTTTTTTTCTGTAAAATCAGGAAATATCAGTACATTCCTGGCAAAGTTGCTGTGAGTCTTAAAGGTGTAGCCCCACTATGTTTATGAACTGATCTAGCTGAGGAAGCCCAAAGGTATGCATGGAGCGCGTCTAGGATATTCCTTAAAAAAAAAACAAATAACACCCCCCCCAAAAAAAAACAAAAAAAACACACACACACACACAGAAAACCCAGGGAAACACTCCTTAGCCATTTCTCGCAAATATATCTTTTATCATTGCAGTGCTTCCTGTAACCGGTTCCATAATGGCCTCCTAGATAAAGCCATTGGGTTCTGCTGACTGTTCATGGATATAGGTAAGCCAGTTAAGCCAGAGAGCTTTCAAATTACTGGCTGAGGCTCCATTGTTGTCATACATATTATGTTTATTGCTGGACAGAAAGTTTTATCAATTTCAAATGTCCTTATCTTCTTCCAAAACTTACTTAAAATTAGATCCAGAATGATGAAGCAAAGAAGCAACAGATGCTACAATAGTACATAATGATTTTATTCAGAAAGCATGAAATATAATGTCCTAATTTCAAAGCATTCATCTGTTTCTAGAATATACCAGAGGCATATCTTCTAATCACAATCTACCTGTATCAGTAATTATAAACAATCATTTGAGCAAGTGTTTTCCAAAATGACCATCTGTCATCTTTGCAACAATATTTGTGCTAACTCTGAAAGTCTTTTTAAAATATGTTCACTATTCTTTCTTTCTATTAACTTATTAACTAGGGCACTTTAGCCCATGAATCATATTGCTTATTTTAGGAATGGGAAGAAAGTTATGTTATTTACAATATAATTTATATCAAAGAATGTAAAATAATTTTGGTTAAAAAAACAGCATAAAAACATTTGCCAATATTCTAGGTTTTTGAATGTCATTGAGCTTCTTTGCAAAGGTGTGTAACCTCATAAAATCTATTGCCATCTATCAGGTAATTTTTCTAGCTGATATGTCCTAAAATCCTACAATATCATTGAAAGTAAACTTTGAAATCATTTAAGCCTACGCGCCCCCCCATTTGATGATTAAATTTCAAACCCTATGCTTTTTTAGTTGACTGACTGACATGCTTTCTGATCTTCTTTAAAAATAAACAGTTTTTTTTTCAAGCTCCTTTAAATCATCTTCTTCCCATATTTACTAAAAGCAGCGATGAAGTCAAAGGTCACTATTCTGGGCAGATGCCCGTGAATATCAGATTCCTAGGAAGACCAAGTGACAGCTTTGGGGGCCCAAATTCCTTGCTAGCGATGACATTCATTTCCAGTTTCCTCAGCCCCATAAGCTCAAAAAAAATATCTTCTTCTAAAGGCATTTTTCTTTTTCTTGTAGTCATCTTGAGTAATCCTTATTATAGCAGGCCATTTTCCGTGCTTACTTTTCTTCCAGCCTTAGTTACCTCGTCTTGTGGTTTGGGAATATACTGCATTACATAGTGATTCTTTTCATACTCTTTGGAAAGCTGGTAGACCTCTATAGAATTCGGAGAATTAGAATATTTTAAAAGCAAATAACCACTGCAGCTGTTACCTCTTCAAGGTAAAAATTGTTCTTTTGTTCAGATATTGTTGGGCACCTGAGCTCTGTTAAAGCAGAATTTGGGTTCAGAAATCCTTCAGACCTGACTCTGTAGATGAGTTACTCCATTTCCAAGATGCCTGATCTTGGACAAATTATTTTACCCTTTTGACTCTCAGTTTTCACCTCTGGGAAATGGGGACCAGAATGCCTAATTTAATAGTTATTGTGAAATTCCATTGAGGTGATATAAAATATTCAGTGCTATTTCTATGTCTGGCACATAGTAGGCATTCTGAATTCTTAATGCCTTCAGAGTAGGAACATTTTAAAAGTCTTAAGAAATCTAAACATGACTTTTTAATGATATTTGCCTTGCTTGGACACAAAATGAAAAACCGAAAGGCCTCCCTCTCACCCTATGGGTGGGGTATCACTCTCTACATTCTGATTCTTTTTAATAAGAAAAGGGCGTCCTAAATGTGGTGGGAAAGACAAGCCCACATGGCAGAAAGTTACAGAACACAAGATACACTTTATTACATGGCCTGTTTCTGTACCACAGATGTGCACACAGATGTGGTCATCAACAGAGATAACTAGTTTACAAGCCCTCCCTGGAAACTTCTTGCAGTTCCTAGTAGAAAAGTGATTCTCAGCCAAGCCCTGCACTTAAGTTCAGCCCATGATTAAAGCATTTCCAACTGTTCCATACTGAAAAGAATTAGAAAGGAGAAATGACCTACAGTGCATTTCCAGCCAAGAAGCTGGACCAGGGGTCACCTAAGAGGCTAAAGCCTATTAAAACAAGTATCTATTGTGACCTTTTATTTTTGAGTGTTTGTTTATCTTTTCCTCCTTCTCTCTCTTCTATCCTTTCTTCCTCCTTCCATTTTTTCTTCTTCCTTCCTTCTTTTATTTTTTCTTTCTCTTTCATTTCTTTTTCTTACCCTTCCTTCTTTCTCCAATCTCCTTCTCCTTTTTCCCTAATAGAAAAAAATACCATTTTATTTCAAGGAAACACTGTGTAACATCTGTTCATTGTTGGATGTATTAATATGGAGAGGACACATTTATTCAAATTTTGAACTTTGTAACTATTCTTTCATTGGTGATATGTGATGAATTTGTTATTACACATGTCTAAGACAGGAGTTTAGCATAATAAATATGGGAGTGTTGAGGAACCAGGAAAAAAAACAAACAACACAACAATTACTATGTTTAACTCTGGTCTCTAGTCATCTCGGTTATATGGCTTTCCCAAATGGGGTAGTCCTGAGGATTAAATGAAATAAACATATGAAATAAATATATGAAAAAATGTGTATATCTGTAATACATATGGAACTATGGATTGACTTAGCTGTGCTTCTCTAAATGCAGAGCCTGAGGAAGGAATTCAGGTGAAAATGATTTACTAGAGTAAGGATCTCAGGAAAAAGGGGAGTGAAAGATGCAGATGAGGTAGGAGAAGGTGCTAAGCCAGGAGGTGGTCTCTACTGGACTCTGGCTTTAGCCTCATCCAATGGAGGCTCTGGAGTGTAAATCATACCAGAGAGTTGTTCCAAACTGGATGTAACTGGTTGGCCTCTTGCATTCTTCACATCAGCCAGTCATTGGCAGTGGTCTATTCCTGGAGTAGGAGTTACATTGTCCTATGATTCAGAACTATATCTTGGCAAGATGGCTATTGGCTGCCATTTTGTCAAAGGGGATCCTCTGGAAAAGGGGGCAATTGTGAGCCATTAGCAGTTTACAGCAGCTGAGAGCGAGGTGTCCTAGTCTGGTAAAAGACATTGACTGGGATACCAATAG
Source organism: Rhinolophus sinicus (assembly GCF_036562045.2). Taxonomy (NCBI): domain Eukaryota; kingdom Metazoa; phylum Chordata; class Mammalia; order Chiroptera; family Rhinolophidae; genus Rhinolophus; species Rhinolophus sinicus. The sequence goes on from NC_133762.1 coordinate 48,321,015, forward strand.
TATCCACCATAGGGCCCAATAAATGGTTGCTAAAATGAGTATAATTCTTGGTTGCCATACATCCAGCTCAACTGCTCTGCTATGGAGGGTCAATTTACTCCTACTGCACTAGTTTATGGCCTTCTCCAGATATGAGAAAACAGATTCATTATTTTTACAAATGTTTATATTATTCCCCATAGCTAGGCTCCTTCATCCACCCAGAATGAATTGTTTGTCACTGTCTGTGTGATATTTCACTCATGGGTAGAAAAGCCATTCATTGCAACCTACAGAAGGTTTCCTTACCTGGGAATAGATAGGAGTCTGTTGAGTACAAAATGCCTTGTAGGGCTAATGGGATCACACACAAACTTGAGCATTTTTAAAACCCAGAAATATTTCCTATAAATTAAGGTAGTGTAAAATAAAATACTAATGAAAATTGAGGAAGAATAGTTATTATAGATTAATAATTAAGTAGCATGAATGTTTCTTCAAACACTGTATCTCCCCTCAGTGATCATGCATGGGCACGTGGGGATTCACAGAAGACATTACCTGGGTTTAATTTTTAATCTGTAAGTCCCAGCCATGTCAAAGTGTAAAAGGAGAAGCAAAAGAACAATGACAACAACAGGAAAAGCCTTGATTCAAAATATACCCATGGCTATTTCATCTGTTTCTAGTTATTTTTTCAGACCCTGGAGTTAATCATTCCCATCAATCCCTTGGGCGGCTCTTGACAACACCTCTATCTGTGTGGTGTTACCTTTGCTCACATCAAATCCTGGTTTTCTTTAACCAGAAGCACATTAAATTTCGAGAAGCATTTGGGTGGACATTGTCATTCTCTTTTCCATTAAAAGCTAGTTTCTTCTGTTCCTCAAAATGGTGAATCAATATTTTTCCACTTCATGATAGAATTATAAAATTTCATTTATTTTCCTCTTAACAAAACTGGTACCTATAATGTAGCTTTTCTATTTGTCACTTTTACCTCCAAATTCTATTAAATAACTAAAATATAAATTAACGCTCTTACACACAAAAAAATAATATCACGTATTGTTTATTTTTTTATCTTACAATCTGTACATCTTTAAGGGAGAGGTAGGAGATGAATTTGCCTTATAGAAAATAAAAATGATCCCATGGTTAATGAACACTTTTGTTAGCATACACGTATCATCCCAATAACTTCAGGTATGCCTCCTTATTGTATTAAGAAGCCATTTGCCTTTGTTTTCTGGAAGCCAAAATGATAGCTGACCCTTATAATTATTAAAATGTCTGAAAAAATGATCTGATTTGGCTTGCTGCATAGTACAATTCATAGAATAATTAAATTACTTTGTCCCATGATTCAGACTTCTATCTTGGCGAGATGGCCATTGTCTTCTGGACATTGGGCAATAGCAATGCTCTCTTTTTTGTTGTTGTTCCAAAACAACCAGAGGCACTCCTTAGCTATCTCTGGCTTGCTCTTCTTACATAAGTAATGTTCAAAAAATCAAAATGATGACAAAGGCAAGAGTGTGAAGTGACTAAGGCTTTGTTGCTTGTGGCTTGAGGGGGTGGGAGGCACCACCCTCTGAGGTGACTGAGTGGGTCACCCAACAGACTTGCCAAGGACTGGGAGGGAAAAAGAAATTGGATGATGCTCTTCTCGGGACAAGACCCCAAGTTACAGTGTTTGTAGTGATAAAATTATGAGTGGGGATTAATTTTGGTATGTAATTGAAATGAAAGAAAACAAATGGATTGAAGTGGAACAGAGGTAGAGAAGAAGGTATTTTAAATGTAATAGCTCTTCAGTTTCCCCTGCAATTTATTCTTCTTATCTTTATAAAGATCCAGGATCCACTTTTCTATTGGATAGTCCTATAAGATGCCTGCATACTAAAGGAAAACTAAAATGTTTCAATAATGTTTACATTTTTCTTCTTTGGCACAAAATATATTCACATAAGCAAAATAAGTTATCGCAATGGCTGATTTTGCCTTAAAAACGTATTTTTTTTTTCTTTTTTGAGTGTAACGCTGAGATATTAAGGGGGGTAATACAAGTTCCTCAGTCAGGTCAATCTAATTTAGGTTCTTTCCTCCAGCATTGTAAACTATGTGATAACAAAAATATACTCATAACCATTTTACAGATAAGGAAATGGATTCCCTTATAACGAAGCTCATGCTACTCGCGCTCAGTGGAGCAGAGCTTTGACTCTGGGCAATGCTAATTGAGAAACTACACTCATAGGTGTTGTCCCAAACATTGCAATAGACCCCTAGCTTTCACCTGGCCTCACTCTTGTGCCTTCCAATCTTTTCTTCACCCTGTAGCCAACATGATCTATCAGCAATGGGAATCTAGTCACCTATCTCCCCTGTTTAAAACTCTTGGATACTGTCATGGACTGAATGTATGCATCCCCTGAAAGTCACATGTTGACGTCTTAATCTTCAGTACCTGGGAATGTAATCTTTGGACATAAAGTTATTGTAAATGTAATTATTTAAGATTATTAGGGTGGTCCCTAATCCAATATGACTGGTATCCTTATAAAAAGTGGAAATTTGGACACAAATACACACACACACACATATGTATATATATGTGTGTGTGTGTATATATATATATATATATATATATATATATATATATATATATATATACATATATATGACTAAGGCTTTGTTGCTTGTGGCTTGAGGGGGTGGGAGGCACCACCCTCTGAGGTGACTGAGTGGGTCACCCAACAGACTTGCCAAGGACTGGGAGGGAAAAAGAAATTGGATGATGCTCCTCTCGGGACAAGACCCCAAGTTACAGTGTTTGTAGTGATAAAATTATGAGTGGGGATTAATTATTGTATGTATATGTAATATATATATATATATATATATATATATATATATATATATATATATAGTGAGAACACCATGTGAGCATGAAAATAGTCATCTATGAACCAAGGAGAGAGGTATGGAACAGAGCCTTCCCTTATGACCCTTAAAAGGAACTGATATTGCTGACACCTTGATCTCAGACTTCTAACCTTTAGAACTGTGAGACAATAAATTCCTGTTTTTCAAGCCACCCCATTTGTGCACTTTGTTATAGCATCCCTTGCAAACAAATACAGATCCCTTTCTATTATTCTTAGCATGATGTCCAACATCCTACAAATGGAAACAGAGGAGTGAAAAATAAAACCAAAAAGCAAACGTAACTCAAGCTAAGCATAGATTTCTTCAAATTGTTGATAGGCTTAGTAAAAATTCATTGAGTAATTACCATAATCTTACATGCCAGGCATTGTTGTAGGGGCTGGGTATTTAGCTGTGGATACAATTAACATAGTACCTCTTCTCTGGCACTGACATTGAAGCAGGCAATTAATTACACAAATAATTTTAATTATAATAAGACATGGAATGCAGTGGAATGTCCTAAAGAATAGAATACTAAGGGAACCAGTCTTTTTTTTAGAAGAACCAGGGAAGACCTCTTTGAGGCCATTGTGTTTAAGCTTATATTTGAAAGAGGAGTAGACGTTAGTTAATGGAAGGAAGCACTATGAGAAGTGGCTCCAAAGTCATGGGAGAGCAGTTATGAAGATTCCAAGGCCAGAAGCATTATGGCACTTTCCAGAACCAAAAAGAGGTAAGCATAGTTGGAACAGGAAGAATACTGTAGGTAGAAAGTAGCACTGTATGGGGCAGAAAGAGCAGACAAAGATCAGATCCTAAGGGCAGTGACACAATGAGAGTGATGTTGTTTAAATCTCATTCAGGTGGCAGTGTGGAGAGCAGATCTAAGGAAACCACTTAGGAGGCTGTAAGGATGGACCAGGAAAAAGAACAGAAGTGGGTAGATTTAAGATAATCCATTGATGGGATCCCATGGATGGTGTCCTATTATTAAGCGGATTTTGTCGAGGCAGGAGACAGGAAAGCATGTGTCAAGATTGACTGTTAGTTTTTCAGCTTGCCCAACTGAGTGAAAGGTGATATAATTATTCACTGAGATAGGAAATATTAGATGAGAACCATTTTTCTTTTTTCAATGGAAAGCAAGAGATAGAAGATGAATTTTACTGCCTTATCATTGCATTTGAAGCAATTGCAAAATTTCTGATGTCATATTGGCCATCAGCCTCTAGGTCAGGTAGTTTGAACCACCAGAGATAAATTTGTAAGTCTTTGGGATATAGGTGCAGATGCGCTCCCAAGTAAGAGAGGGTAGGATGAGAAGAATAATCTTAGCACAATCGAAGGACCTAACATTTTAACTTTAGATAGAGAAAGATGAGCCAGCGAGAATGAGAAGGAGTGGCAGGAGAGAAAGGAGAACACCCAGAAGGATGTGTTGCCATGGAGTTTCAAGAAGAAAGCAGTGACCGATAGTCTTTAAACTACTATGTATTAAGTCAAGCAGACAACTTCTGGAAACAATCTAAGCATTTCAGCCACACTGGTGTTTAGCAAGAGCTTTTATAGGAGCTTGAGTGGAGAAATGAACAGAAGGTATAGAGGATGTTGCTGGTATCCTGCCCATATCCCTTTGGCAGTCACTTCTGTAGTCTGCATTGCTTGAGATATCTGCTTATTTATTTTGTTAGTCAGTTAGTTTGTTGTTTGGTTAGTTAGTTATTTGGCTGCAGCCTAAAGCACAGAGCAAGCCAAAATGACAGAATTAATGCCCCCAGAAATAGCCCTCAGGCAATGACAGACAGAGACTTCATAACTAAATATCCAAGTCCTTTACCCTCCAGTTGAGATAACTCTAAAGAATATTCTACACTGTCTCTCAGAGGTTCCCAGGGGGACTCAGCTCTCGTTACCCACAATGGCAAGTGGTTTAATAATATCCTCTTCATAAACTTTCCACCCATCTCTCTCACACTCTCTTACTCCCCTACCCCTGTTTCTGGGATCACACCCTTGAATCCCTGCTTCAGAGGCTGCTTCTGGGGTATTCAAACCATAAGGACGGTGAGGAGATGGAGCAATAAATGTAAACATAATGAGGATAGCTAGGGATAACAGGAGGAGAAATAGAGTCAAAAATGGTTATTATAACCGTGAAGGACTCCTGAGCTTGCTTGAGTGCTGGTGGCAAGGGAATAGGAGAGGGAGAGCGTATAGGAATCCATGACAAATACATTTTTTCCTAATGCTATTGGATAAAATGTGAGAGGAGGAGAAAAGAAGAAAACAAAGAAACAAAACCACATAAGCTTGTCATTATAAAACTTAGGAGACCTCTTTGTAGGTGTCACCAAGAAACAAAAGTTTCCTCTTCAAAATAATAAAACGAGCTGTGCTGTGCTTGGACTTTTGCGTGTTTAGGAATTCCCAGCATCTCTAGAATCCACTTCACCACTCCATGACACATTTTTCCCTCCAGATGTGAACACTAAAGAGTCAGTTGTCAGTTGAATACGCTTGTATTTCTTTCTCAGCAATTATTTTAAGGAATGCATTTGAATAAAATGCACTTTTGGCATCGTTTTGAAGAATGGATGATGATTTATGCTTTTCTTGCAGGAACAAGATGGCTGTGGGCATGAGTCATGGCTGTACGCTGGGAAGATTCCGATGGGAACCTTTCTCTTGCTGGTTGATCCATACCTTACATGGACTTGCGGCTGTATATGGCTTTTATTAACATGTACATTTTGCTTGTTAAAGCTCGAGCTTCATCTTTTCCTTCCCAACTCCAGTCCTGCTTGTATTTCACGTGCACCTGATTCGAAATCTGTGCTTGCAACTCAGAGTGATTTGGGAATAGCAATTTGGAAAATCTCTGATTATTTGTCAGCTAAGATGGGGTGATGTGTTCTCAGCTGCAGCTGGGAAGTGGGCTGTGTCTCCACAGGGGCGCAGATTCAAATGGCAGGCAAAGTTCTAATTCTTTCAGCATCTCTATCTCCATTGGGAAGGTTTGGTGCAAAGCAAAACTGTCTGTAGGCCAAGAAAGCTACAATCCATAGCCCAGATCTGTGCTTTCCTCCATTGCAGAAAGGGTCACTTTGCATACAGCTTTCAGATGTAATACTGCTAGTGAAAAAATCCCTGTGCTGAGCAGCTGTTCCTTAGAAACAACACCAAAGTCTCTCAGGAGCCAAGGTGAATGAACTATAAAACTGATACTTGAAGTTTTCCAGGTTAAAACCATTTGTGTCACTGTCCTTGGCCTTGGTTCTCAAATTGTGTTCTATAGCCTTGCTTCTCAGACTTTAATGTACATACAAATCTCCTGGAGGTTTGGTTAAACTTCAGACTCTGTTTTAGTAGTTCTGGGGTCAGCGGTTGAGATTTTGCATTTCTGACAAGCTCCTAGGGGAAGATGATTTGTGCATATCCATGTTGATTTCGGAATCCTACTTTGAGTAGCAGGGGGATACAAGTTTCCCCTGATGCTGCCTGACACAAAGTTTTTTGGGTCCAATAAGTTCAAAAGAAAAAAAACAAAAAAAACTTGCATGTTTATCTTCCTCTTCAAAACTCTGCCAATTAACAAATTAAAGACTCTGGGGCTTCTGCTCTGAGAAATTCTGATACAAAACTTATAAACGATAAAAACATATTTTAGTAGTTATCTCTTTTAACAACCTTGGGCATTTGATTCTTATGAAAGGATGGTCAGAAGAATGGTGTCCGTTCAAATATTTGTTGAGGCACTTTAAACGGATTGAAAGAGGGATTTTGAAATGTTTGGCCAGAATTGTGGTGATCCTTATAACCTTTCTCAGGTGAGTTGTTACTGATTCTAAAAATGAGTGAGGCTATAAGTCAGGCTCTCAATATCCCCAGTAGAATAGTAAACTTTCCACCTAGCGTTTTGGTATTCAAAATGCATAATACTCCCTTCAGTCAGCTCTAAAATCTTTCGGTTTTGACTGTCACCATGCTCTTGTGAAAAGGCCAGCTGAGCAAAGTGATATGCAGGGAAATTAAACTAGGGGAATTTAAATCCCTTCAACCATCTTAAATTATTTGCAAACTTCAGTGTGTTTATGTATCGATCCTCTGATAAGTTCCCATGGAGATTCCTGGGCCTGTACTTCAGAAACAGTCACCCTTTGGGTCATAGGTATATTCCAAATATCTTCATGTTAATAAGCATTTCCAGGGTTTTCTGATGTAGATGCTCTGAGGACCACATTTTGAGAGGAAGTTCTATTTCCTTTGAGTTAGAGCACAAGCAACCTGGCCCAAATCAAGCTTCTTTGTTTTGGCTCTCTCAGCATGCACCGTTGTGAGTCAAGTTTTAGCGTTCTACCCTAGATATTTATGGAGGATATATATAACTACATGGGAAAATGTTAGCATTTTCTCTAAGACTGTTATTGAAGATACTGCCATTATGTCAGAATGGTGGAAAATTCTGCAAAAGACCACTCTGGCAGAGGGTACAACCTTTCTCCTGCAAATTGGGATATAGACTCAGCAGAACAGAACATTTCTAGAAGACATGTTTTATTATAAAAACAAATGGAAATTTTGCTCCTGTTTCATAAGGAATGCATTTGCATTAATATAATCATGTAAATATGTGAATTTTACCCTAAATTAAGTTAATGGGCTAAGTCATTTTTGCCTTTAGGTATACTTGTGGCATATCACCAGAATCCTGTGGGTATTTACTCTACAACTTGAGAATTGTAGCATTATATCTTGAGTAGGATGTCAGAAATAAAGAATAAATAAATAAATGGGTGAGGGTGGTCAAAGGAAGACATTTCCAATTGTAAGATCAATAAGTCTTGGCTGGGGATGTAATGTACAGCATGGTGAGTATAATTAACATGTATTGCGTGTTTGAAATTTGCTGAGAGTAGATCTTAAAAGTTCTCATTCCAAGAAAAAAAATTGTAGCTATGTGGGGTGATGGATATTAACTAAACTTACTGTGGTGATTATTTTGTAATATATACATATATCAAATCATTATGTTGTACACCTGAAATGAATACAATGTTATTTGTCAATTATATCTCAATAAAAAATAGATAAATCCTCTTAATAATTTGTTCCCAGAAATAAAGGTTGTCTTACATTAATATTTTATATTGAGATAGTTTATAATGATAATCACATCATTTCCTTTTTTAAAATTTCAACTTGGTTGGTAGGAAGTTCAGAGATGAATTAAATGCTTCATTACAGTGATTTTAGTGTAGTTGTTTTTACTAGTGATTTTATTAGTCTTGTTTAATGTATTTGCTAAAAATTTCCAAGTTTTCCTGTAAATTTAATTTCAACTTTTCATGTTAATACTATTATATACATGATTTTAAACTAAATCACCTTATTTTTTAAGCTGATAGAGAATAAACTATTAATAAATATTTATTATTGCCTTAAATTCTCCCAACTATCGATATCTTCTTACCATGTGTTTTCAACCAGAAATAATATTCAGTTTTACTGTAGTTGATTCAGGTCAATACTGTACTAAATGATGAACAACTGGGGACAATTAAGGGATTAAAAATCAGAGTGGATGTTTGATATAATATGGAATGGACAACAGGTTAGTTGACTGTTGTTTTTCTTACTTGTTTTGCTTAGTTTTGTTTTCCAGTGTTAACTGGTTGCCATAATGTTTTGTGGATGTCATATTCTATGAATGTGAAAACCTAGACTCAGCAACAAAACCTCAGAATGGTTCTGTCATCAAAGTGACTACAAGGCAGAGTGATTGTCAGAGATCTGGAGGTCAAAAGAGAACAATGATTGTGCTGCTTGAAAGATACCTTCAGAAGACTTCTGGGGTGGTTCTGCTCCTTTTAATAGAATTGCTGAGGCCATATCGCAGCATTCCTCTAACTTCATTTAGGGGCTATCCTGTGAGGTACTTTTGTATACCTTCTCTCATACAACCCTCCCCCTAACACGATAAGCCTTGCATCATCTTTATCTTAAAAGACTGAGGATTGAGACCCAGAAGAGATTGAAGGACCTATCTAATGTCAATAAAGCAAGAGGTAGAACTGACATTGGCACTTGGTCTTCAGATACCAAATCTACAATTGCTCCTCGCAGACCTCAGCTGCCAACTGTTGTTTGATGCCACATAGTTGGTGTGAATAGCCTCATTTGTCACAGTCTCTTGGCTCTGCCATCTGTTCAAATAAAAAAGTACTTGGCTGGATAATAACTAAGTAGGAGATATTTATGGACTGAATAGAAACCAGGAAAAGAGAATGAATATTCTCTTTTACTAATCCCTCCATTTTTTTTTTCATTTAGTATATACAAGTATCCTCTGCTTTTCAAAAGTTTGTTTTGCCATTTCACTTTTACAAAAGACCTACATTAGTACCTATTTTCACTAAACAAAATAAATCTGAAGAGGAAATTCACTCTTACAAAAAAAGGTAAAAATTGAAAATAGCTTGCAATGTTTATTTTGTAGCAAGCCCTTATAAAGGCAGCCATACTCCAAACAATGAGAGCGGCACTGCAAATCTCCTTCCCCAGGAACCACACTCAACATCTCAGCAACAAGCCACTGTAGCTTTGAATTTCGTCTCTCAGCATCTGTGCTTTATCTCAATTTATTTTGTGCATCCATTCTCAAGATATGTCCTAAAGTATCAGAAAAGTATGGCTTTAACTTTGAAAATGTACATAGGTTTAAGGCAGATGTGCAGGATGTTTTGAGTGCCTACAAAGTATTTTATGGTAAAAAATACATGAGGCTAAGAAGTCAGGCATACCATCCTATTTCAAGCCTTCCACATAAACCACAGCAGACAAAGAGCCTCAACCTTCTACACAGAGGCAGGCAGACATAGAAGGTGTAGACGTTAGTGACCTGCCTGCTCTGATGGATTCAGATGATGATGAAATGTCAGTAGATGACCCTCTACATCTCTCTTCACTCCTAGTCTCCTGTACCTCCCACTACCCCAACCTCAGACAACTCAGCTTAAAATAACATCATCACCACCTCTCAGCCTTCCCATGCTCCCTGTTTTCCCGATTCTGGAAAGTGAAACAACACTGCATATACATTATTTCTACTTTATATAGGCTGTGTATCATATCATTCCAGATTTTACTGCATGTTAGTATCATTTTAGGTTTTATATGTCATTTGGTATGATTTGGTAGGTTATTCTTTGGGTCTGGGAGTGCTCAAAATTTTTTCTATATAAACAAATGCTTTTTTGCTTTCAACATTTCAGTTTAAGAAAGGTTTCACAGGAACAATACTTATGAATAGCTGGGGGAACCTGTATTATTAGTTATGATAATATTTATAATGGAATATACTATATTTTATATCACTGTTTTTATTTACCACTATTCTGGTATTCATTGTGGATATAATTATAACACATATTATCCAACATATCCGTAAGATTCTTATGTGTCCATAATTATACATATTCAATATTTAGCTGATATACAAGCGTTCTATAAAACGAGAGTTTTTAAAAATATGATGCCCCAGTTAGGGACAATAAAGCATGTAACAGAGTCAATTCTCCTTCACCGGCAACTTTCTTTCTTTCCTTAGTGGAAGTAAAAACTTTGACCTAATGAAAATGATGAAAGAACCCCCCACTCACATCCATTTGCCAATAAGAACCTGTAGTCTTAACACAGGAACTGAACACAGGAAGTTCAGTATTTGTTTTGTATTATAAGGATATTGGAGTCATAAAGATTTTTTTTTAATTTGGATTATTAGAGATTCAAACAATGTTTATATACAAGATACGAGCCTGTATGACATTGTATACTGGCAGACAGCCAGGCTGTACACATACAGCCCCTATTGTATGCAGCAGACAGCAGCCATTGAGCTTTGCCTTTTATAAATTAAATTAACAAACATTTAATGGGAACCAGCTTATCAGATTGCTTGGTCAGATTTAGGAGGGAGATTTTTTGTTGTTATTGGTTGTTTTTAACTCCTTCCCACTGACAACTGTTGATAGAACCAGACAGTTATTAACTCTTCATCTGGTCTACCAATTCATATTGAGACAAATCTTTTACTTTTTTTTAATTTTTGATTTAAATGTTTTACTGTATTCATTCATTCACTCACTCATTCTTTTATATAATTTTGGAATCTCCCAACTACCCATTAGCTTTTTCCCTTCAAACTTTGGGCTCTGATATGAGGGTCACAGGTATTGTGGCTGGAGTTCCTAGAGAGAAGGTACACAGAATTGAATCCACTGGGTGTTGTCTCCTTGCCAGTGGACCATGGAAAGCTACTGAGAAGAAATTATTGAGGCTACTGAATCCATAGCCTCTTATCACATCCCCTCTGTGGGGCAGCCTTTTCCACAGTGGCTTATGGAATCCAGAGAGTTCCTACTCTATGTTTTAACTTTTCTAGCCCATCAAAGGCAACTCAAAGGTCCAGAACCTTAATGAATTTGTTGTGCATTTATTAGGTTCAATTCCTATATGCTCAAACCCTATCATGGAATTAATTGCTGTATATGCACAAGAAATCTTATTATACTTTTTAATTTTGTGGAAAAGTTTGTATTGGAAGATATTAATTAATATGCCAAATATGACAGTAATTTTATTATGAAATTACTACCTTATTCTGAATACTTACTGTACCTCCACTAAAAAAAATTAGGAATTAATTATTATTAATATTAATATTATATATGTATGTATGTCACACCTTGTTACTTATGATTTGTGCAAGGTGTGATCAAACAATATGGTGAGTGTTTAAATAAAAAAAATTGTTACAGTAAAAGACACATTGCCATTACTCCCCCTCAAACACCCTCATCCCATTGTTCTTGCCACTTTCTGAAGCAGTTCTGGAAGTCCTCTTTCGTGAGTGTCTTCAGTTGCATTGTCATGGCTGCCTCAATGTCCTGAATCATTTTGAGTTTGAGGAAGAGCCAGAATTCCGGTGCCAGATCTAGTGAATAAGGTGGATGAGGACACACCGTACTGTTTTTATTTGACAGAAATTGCCGTATTTCAGAAGCGATGTGTGATACAGAGCATTGTAATAATGGAGGATGATTTACAGCACACTTTAAAACACATCTTCTCTCAACCGTAGCTCACACGTAGACTGCATCCAACAAGTTGAAACTTATCACACTGCTGCTGAGGTTCAGTGTATGGCTTCCTATATTGAAGATCCCTGCCTGTCCGTTGGATGGCACTTGGCAGCATTCATTATATTTTGTGATCACAACGGAAAGGTTCTGTGTCACACATTTGCTTCTAGTATGGGAATTTCTGTCAAATAAAAACAGTATGGTGTGTCCTCATCCACCGTATTCATTGAATCTGGCACCGTGTGACTTCTGGTTCTTCCCCAAAGTCAAAATTATTCAGGACATTGAGGCATCCATGACAGCACAACTAAAGACACTCACAAAAGAGGACTTCTGGAACTGCTTCAGAAAGTGTCAAGAATGATAGGATAAGTGTGTTTGAAGCGAGAATGGAGTATTTTGGGGGGGATTGCTAGCAATGTGTCTTTTATTGTAATATATATTTTTTAATTTAAACATTCACCATATTGTTTGAGCACACCTCATAGAGAATTCTTAGGCACTATTTTAGAGAATATGGGTCATATTTGATAACACTGAAACTGATTAAGATATACCTTTATCAGTCATTTTGTTGCTCTTTAGTAAAGTAAAAGAAGTGGGTATCATAAAAAGAGGAGCAAACCATAAGTTTAGAATTCTAGTTTCATCTTTGACATAATCTCTTGGTCTCTGTATTATCATCTGTGATGTGAGTACATCTATCATTGCTATACATTCACTGCATTAATGACCCCAATTATTTTCTCCTTGTAATCGCACCTTTTGATACACAAGGTGGTGGAGTTTATTTCTGCACCTTTTGATTCAAATGTAGTCATGGGACCAATTTTGGCCAATGAGTTGTTAGCAGTTGGGACACACTCAGAGGCTTACAAACCAATTGCACTTGCATGTTTCTGCTTCCACTGGTGCACCTCTCCCTTGGCTGTGAGAACATGACTGGGCTAGCCTATTGGAGGGATGGGAGAGTGAGGAAGAAAACAGTATTTAATCTTCCTGAATTCCTGTTTCTCACCCAGGAAAGGAAATAATCAGATTGAAAGATTTTACTTTTCTCTGACAATCATGATTCATCATTTGTATGTAGATATCAGCAAGGTTTTAAGAAAGGATAATCATACTTGTATATTGGAGTCTTAAGCAAAATCTGATCTTGTCCTACAATTCTGAGTATACCAAGGACCTACAGATACACTTTATTTTTCATATTGCATCACCCCTTCCAAGTTTAAAGAAAGGGAGAAATATAGGATAAAAAGCAAATAAAAATGAAGGGTGAGTGCTAAAGGCTGGTTGGTCCATGTGGTAATTGTTTTGTGAGACATGTCAAGGTAAAGTTCAGGTGTTCATTAGTGCAGGCATGGCTTTGTTGAGGCTGGAAATGGATATTGCTTGGAGCTTATCTCATCCAGCTGCATGCATGAGTTTCCCTGACTTTCTGACTTGTTCTTTATGGCCACTGATGAACAAGATAGGAATATATGGGTGCTTTTCTGTCTGTACCATGCTTGGCAAAATATTGAATAGTTGTCTCAGCTCCACATATTTTTGAACTGAACTTTTTTTTCTGATTTACAGTTAAAAGGCCTGATTTGTTTACCATTTTTCTTGGTTAATTAAAAAGGGAGGATCACTCAGATCAGACAGGGCTTGAGGACTGATAGCTCCTCTTCTTGGCCAGTAGGCTCCTGCATTTCTAAGGGCTGTGAGAGAGGGAAGGGAAGGAAAAATTTAGGGTGTCTCATTTCTGGCCCGAGGCTTTGCCATGTCTCCATATATTCCTGTGCCAGTAAGTAAACTGAACCATTACAGAGGGTTACCCATGTTTAACCTGGGCTTAGATAAAATACAGACGGCATCATGGACCAAAATTCCCACCAGACTTTGACAAGAGTACAGCAATATACACTCAGAAACTTGTACAATTACTACTACTACTGCTTCTACTGCTACTACTAAGTAGTAACTTCACATTACTAAGCAACCCTAGAACTCAGAATAATGAAAGTAGATGAAAGCAGTGTGTTTTCTTCAAAGTTTCTAACTTTGGAAGGAATTCCTAGATATAATAGGTATGTGGGAAAAAAATTTTGTTGACAGCACAACAATTCACTCACTTCCTAACATGACTAGTCATGTACTGTACTTCAGTGCAAACAATAAGGTTATTGTTTGGATGGGAAAACAAGCAATTTGTTGGAAGGCAAAAAGGTGAAAATGTTCTATAAACTGATTTTGTTTTGGCAGGCTGCACGTCATTTTCCAAGTAGTCTGAAAAGATGTATTTAATAGACACGTATTTAAAGATTTGGCTGCTTGTGCAACTGAGGAGTTTTATTACTGCTTTGGGGTGGGATTCTTTTTTTTTTCTTTTATATGTTTAGATCTAGCAGTCCAATATTCTCATTATGGGCAGTAAGGTCCTAGATAACATTGTTCTGTTTTTTTTCTAGGATGCAAGCATTAGAGGTGTGTTGCTAGAAACTCTCAAAGATGACAACATGTTAATGAGTAAATATGATGCAGGAATGTGATGAATGAAGCTTCTGGTAAATTCCGTGTATGCTCCAATTAGAAGACTTTGCCAGGGCAGCCTCATGGTTTCGGTTCTTTCCTTTCCTCAGTTTCCATCAATTTCTTGTTTTATGGTGGTCCAATCATGACAGTTTGGGGAGGAGAAGTAAATGAGCCTGGCACTTTGGGGGAAGAGAATAGAAATTTGAAGGGCCCTGTACCAAGTCTAGTGCCACACTTCTGAGTTCTCTAGTTCTGTTGTGATGAGTGGTGTTTGAATATTTACAAACTGGGTTTGGGGTTACTTACTGATCCCCGAATAGTTGCAACTTATACAATGTTTAGAATCCAGTTTAACCATTTTCTTTCCTTAGTTAAAAGACAGCTTTACTTGGCCTGAAATTTTTCTGTATGTTTCTAAATCTAGGGATCTGTTTTTATCTGATTGACTTTTATTTAAAAACAAAAAAAAATATGGCCCAATTTGTATTTTCTCTATAAGCACAAAATGGCTGGCATCCAGCTGTCCTCAGTTATCCTAAGCCCCCAAAAGGGAAATCTGTACACACACACACACACACACACACACACACACACACACACTGAATAGGGTCTCCCCACCCTGTCCTTCTGAATTTCCATCCTCCCATCCCTGTGAAATAGCTAAGTATCTAAGAAAGATTTAGGCAAGTTCTCAAGCAGTAGGTGTTGGGAATTCAGCCCCTTATATTCTGTCTACAAAAACTTTTGTGGGCGCCATGGTCAGGCTGGACGCTTCTTCCTACATTTGTTTGTAGGTTCCTCCCAAGTATTTGGATCATTCTGGTTTCCATTTGAATGTCTGCGGCTGAGAGCAACCATGTGAGCAAAAATAGTCCAGGGGCAAAACAACCTCAGACAGACTGCAGTGAACAGGGGACTGCAGCCTGAAATACCTGCGTTGTCATCAGTCAGTGTTAAAAGGAGGTCAGTGGATGTTTCTGGATTGGAGGCTTAAGCAGGATATGGAATCTTGGAAGGTTTTTATTCTACTGATATCCATGTGATTTAGGGGTTTTTGCTAATAGTTCTTGCTGCTAACTTTGAATGCCAGAGTAAATAATAGTGGCCAGGGAAAAAAGCTCTCTGGAGCTCATTTAAAGAAAACTAAAAGGAGATTTTTTCTGCCAACCTGGGCTTCATCTTTCAACCCACAACTGAGAGACATGGAGACAGAGACAGATATGCTATAGTCTGGTGGACAGTTTATGAAAGAGGAGTCACCATTTTCAATTTAATTTTTATGTGTTGGTTTGATTACTGATCTCATGATTGTTGTATCATTCTTTGTTTACTATGTGCTCCTCATGAATTGTCATGCTGTTCCCTCCAACAATACTTTGAAGTAAGTATTATCACTAACCCCAATTTACAGATGGAGAAATTGATGCACAAACAGTAAGTGATTTGCTTGCCAGAAAGTGAGGGTGAGGAAGATGGGTCTGAACTCAGGAATGCTGGTTCCAAGCACTATACCTTGTAGTAACCCAATATTTTTATCATCCCAGCCTTTGTTTCTTCACCTCCTTTCACGTTTTCCCTTTGAAAAAACCTGGGATCTAGATTAGAGGGTGGTAAGAGATCACTCATGGACCTGGCTGATCAGAGTAAAGTTTGTGGGATCCTGGAAGACAGTCAGTTGCTCCAGTTAACACTGCCACTAGTTAACACAGTTAATCAGGAATTGATTCTATCCCAATTTGTACAGCTAGCTTGTTCTTTCTAAGAAATATTTCCCTTTAATGTTTTTTAATTCATAAAAAAATTCCTGGAATTTAGAGAGACACTCTGTTCTAAGGAACTGAAAAATCTTGTCTGACACTTTGTTTTCTGGTATAGTGAGTAAAAATTGGGTACCTGTTAGAACTTAGAAATGCCCTGCAGGTTAGATCACAGGATAAAGGTGTGTGGGGAGGGAGGGAGTGTAATTCAGCATAGTGATGATGATTATAGGCTGTGACATCACTAACCAGGTCAAAATCTTGGCCTTCAAAATGATTTTTGCCTTGCGCAAGTAAAAAAACCCATCCTTTTCATGCCTCAGTTTTCTCATCTGAAAAATGGGAATAAGAATACAGTCTACATCATGGAGTTGCTATGAGTTTCATATTGAGCATTTTAAGCATTAAAAATCGTATTTTGTATCAGAAAGTGCTCAATAAACAAATATTAGATATTTTCACTCATCCTTAAATATTCCCACCTAAAATTAACTTGTGCAATTTGTGTGTACTTTCCAAACAGAATATCCTAGAGTTTTGTTCATCAGTGTTATACAATTGTGTAAATTCCAGGCATTGAACTTCACATGCAGTTGATATCACCTTCCTGCAATCCAGCAGGTTGGAAATCTAAGTGTCATCTTCAGCATTTCTCTCACTCCATACATAAAATTTGTCACTCAAACTTATAGATCATCTTCCATTATGACTCTGAAGTTGCCTGCTTTCTATTCCCCAAATTAGAACTACTTGGCACCAAGTGCATATAAGTTCCCCAAACCCCCATCTTCCATCCCCACCTGGACCCGCCCCACACTCACAGCCTCCCTTGCATTATTCAATAGAAGGTACCTTTTCCCCATCAGTTGCATTTTGGAGTCTCTCAGATACCTTAACTCCAGGCATAAACTGGTTTCTGTGACTCTTTCATTTCTAAGTTAGTTCTTATATTCTACCTACACTTGGGGACCTTGAATCTTTAAATTATCCTCCACTTCCAGATCTATCCCTGATCAGTATATTAACTTTAAATTTCCTTTGCTCCTCACTCAAAGCTTTGGGCCAGTCCCAACTTTGAGAACCAGCCTTGCCAAGTTGGGGATGTTCAACATTTTCAATCAGATTAATGCTTTTCACACTTGGGATCTCACTAAAACAAGAGATTCTATCTTAGTAGGTCTGGGGTGGAGCCTGAAATTCTATATTTCTCACAAACTCCCAGATGATACAGAAGCTGCTGTGAGTAGCAAGGCTGTAGATCTCCTAAAGAATCTCTTAACTCTTCCTTCTGCTTTCCATCCTTGTTTCTCCAAGTGTTCCTACTGCCAGAGCTGTGCCCTCAGACCGTCCTGCTTATTTATCTGCAATGGCTTCCCACAGCTTATAGGAAAAAAGACAAAACCCACACATGTTTGTGGAACATTCAAGGCACCTACTTGAAATCCTATTAAATATTCAAAGACCAGCTAAATAATAATAACTCCTTGTTCCCAAATCTCCTCCACTCCATTTCTGGTCGGCCTTAATCATTCCTTTCCATGCCAGTTCCTAGTTTGCACCTCTGATAAGCCCCTTCATTCTTTTACATTCATGGATAGGAGGAGTTTGTTCTTCCCTCTACTCTGAAGAGCTCCTTGAGGGTCCCCTTCGTAATCCTAGTCTAAGCACAGAGCTAAGATACTAAGTGCCTCGTCACATGAATTGTGCTAGATTCTGAGTAACCAGGGCATGGCTACGGTGGATGAGCCAGCAGAATGACTGTGATGGATGCTTTCTCTGTAAAAAATTTTTGGGGGGAGTTATAAATAATAGAGTTATGCATACCAGATTCAGAACTGAGAGGACAAAGGAAATAAGCCTCAACATTGAGAATTCTAAACACAAATTGAAGTTTACTATGAACATTCCTCTTGTGTGGACAGCTACTGCTTGAAAATAGTGTTTCTGTGACACCATGGATCTGACAGAAATGTACCGTTATTGTCTGGGTATTAGTGTTGGAGGGTTGATAGGATCTCACTGATTCTATCTTCTTGGCTCTATGATGATGCTTACCCATGATTTTGAATTCCTTTCATTTTTTGTGTTTGATGTAGTCCTTGGAATGCAGTGTGCAATGATTCACCACTTTAAGGGTGTATTTGGATCTACATTTTCCCATTACAATCTGATTAAATTGCTTATTTAATTATGCTTATATAACTTAAATTTTTATTTAAATATCACTTATTTGAATGCTAATATCAGTGGCCAACTTTTAAAAATGTGCCTAATTATTATAATTTTCCTGAATCACAGCATTATTTATTGGTTCAGACTCATTCTCTATGGGAAATTTCTAATGTCAGCAGCCAAAACCTACTTTAAGAAATCAGGTTCAAATAAATTTGCCATTCTCAAGGTTTTTTGAATACATTCACAGAAAACTGGGAAGAGTCCTACAATTCAGGACTTGCATGGGGGTTGTCGTGGCAGTAGGCACAAGCATGGATCCCAAGATCTTGTTTTAATATCTGGTTGAGCCACCAAATAGTGTGTGGTTTAACACTGTCCACTGTATCTCCCTGGAACTCAGTTTCCTCAGTTACAGTAGAATAGAGCTGGAAAAAAAATTATTCATTTGGATGTATGTATTAAGAATCTACCACATGCTAGACCATGGGATATATTTGCAAACAAGGTAGACATGTCCCCTGTCCTCAAGTTACTCCTAAAACACATATGTGTTCAAGGTAGATGTGAGGTAGCATGAGACAGTAGCTTATGAACTAAGGAGATGGGAGTTTCCCAGATTCCTGAGCTGTGTTCGTAACATATTAAACTTTCTGACACTATGTAAACTCAGCAATATCTGT
This sequence comes from Rhinolophus sinicus, assembly GCF_036562045.2. NCBI lineage: Eukaryota > Metazoa > Chordata > Mammalia > Chiroptera > Rhinolophidae > Rhinolophus > Rhinolophus sinicus. The sequence goes on from NC_133762.1 coordinate 48,340,200, forward strand.
CTCATTCTATGCTTTAGGGTCTCTGTCTGTGCATAAATGCAACTCTTCTCCTTGTTTCATCTTTTCTTGGTTATCTTTTGAGACTTACCTAAGGAAATACTTACTTCACATGAGGTGTCCGGGGCACGAGCTCTCCTCTGCATATCCATTGCTCTCGTCCTTGAATTTTATCTTAACACCATATTACAGTACTATTTACTCATCTGTCATCCCACTAGATATTAACTGTTGAAACAGGATTGTTTTTTAAATCTGTTATACTTAAAACGACTGAATAGTGAACAAAATACACATGAATTAGTTAATAAACTAACTAATGAAGGTCAATAATTAATTAATTATTAATGCTTATCAATGTCAGTACTTAATATTTCCTAGGTCCCTGTTAACAGAGTTCAAATTATTCTATAGTAATATGGTCAGTAACACTCATTTAGTTATATAAGGTAGAATTTTACAGCAGAAGTGTCCCTACTTTGTAACAAAAGTTCAAATATGATGAGTTTCAGTTTGACAATCCATTTTTATTTCATCCATGCAGCCTTCCTTGAACCTCCCAAAGCATCTCTGACTTTGGACTCAGAGCCCTGGGTGAATCTCTTATTTGACCTGTCTCACATCCTGCTTTGATGTTCTTTCCTTTAATTTATGTATGCTTTTTACCAATGTTTTTGTGATGCACCCCCTCCAAAAAAAAAATAGTACAGTTTAGTGGATCTCTAAGAAATTCACAGCATCCATCCATAAAGAGCTAATTGGTCAATTGGCTGGGTGTAGCCAATCAAGTGGGCAATATACCAACTTGTGGTATGTAATTAATGAACCTTTGGGAAAGAATGGACACTTAGGTTTTCTACAGTTGAGAGAACCATTTGCCAGTTACTGCTTTATTTGTTAAATATTCACATATATGAGTGATCACAGAGAGGGTGGTGAGAGCTGTGTCATAGAGGAGAAATGGACTTGCTTTTTTCAACCAGGACTGCGCCAGAATCACCCGTAGGACTTTGAAGCATCCAGATGCCCAAACCTTTTCCCTAGAGAATCCACCTTGGGCGATCTGGGGTGGAGCCAAAGCATCATGGTGCTTAAAACCCTGCATAGAATGCACTGGAAAGAAGTCAGGTTTGGGAATCTCTATAGTAAAGCTCAGTGAGTTGGGAGATATTTGCCCCCAGGACTTTGTGATTCCCTCAAGAGATGTGTAAATGTTATTGCTTTTGGAAAATAACCCTGAGGGCCTCAATTGTCTTGGTTGCTGAGAATATTTTTTGATTTTAAGTGTGTTCGTATGAGCTAAATAAAGGGTTTTAATGAGCACAGAAACCATGCGTTAATTAAAATCACTATTAAGTTGAAGCAGAAATGCCAGAAGTCTCCTCACTTGTTGATTGTTGACAGACTGGCGTGGAGGGAGTGGAGCCAGTTCACATCCTATGTGTTGTCCCAATATGGGGTAAATGAGTCGATCTTTAAAAATTCTGAAACAGACATTATAAATGTATTCATGAACTTTCTCAGAAGGTCTGGAAAACAAGGAGGCTGTGTGGTCTAGAGAGAAAGGACCTTGGACCTTGGACCTACTCCCAGGGCTGCCTCTAACCACACATGTGACCTTGGGCCTATGATTTAACCTCTTGAGGTCAGTTTTCCTATCTGTAAAATGTGTGGGCTATATTAATTATTCTCTAAGACCCCCCCAACTTAGAATTCTATAATTTAATAGAATTTTCAGAGTTTCTTATTAGATACCCAATAAGATACTATTCTCTCTGCCAAAAAATAAAAATAAAAGGATACTTTGCTGTTATATTTTTCCCTGAGTCTTATCAATCAAGATAGTTTATGTTGGTTCACTAGGGCTTCCTAATGTAGACTAAAATAGGAGTCTTGTTAACATCCCATATTTAGTTTAACCACTTGGCATATGATTATTGACATTTAGAGAAGAAAGATAAGTCCAAATTACCTCAAATAATGGAGCATTTAATTGAGTTGAGAAAAATTATTCTTTCTAAACTTGTTTGAAGATTAACATGCAGAGAGCTCCAAAAATTCTACCTATACAGATTGATGATTTTTTTCCAAAATGAACACATCCATATAACCAGTGCCCAAATTAATAAACAGAACATTACTGGTGCTCTGGTGAGACTTGGTCATACTCTCTTCCCGTCACTATTTCCCATCACCTCAAGGTTGAACCACTGCCATGACTTGTAACATTACAGATTTGTTCTTACTTATTTTTATGCTTATTTGCATCTCTCATTTTTGGGGTCAACATTGTGTTTTGAAATTCATTCAAATGGTAATTTATATAGGGAGATTGTTCATTCCTGGCTGTATATAATAACCTATTATATGCAAACATCACAGTTTAATGTTGATTAGTATTTGGGTCGTTTCCAGTTTGAGGCTTTTACAAATAATGCTGCTACAAACACTCTGACATATGTCTTTTGATAATATATATTCACATTTTTGTTGGTGTACTCCAAATAGCATGATTCTTGGGTTATGTTGTACAGCACACTCCTCTTTGAGTGCTTCATATGTAACTGGCCTATTGCTTGGTGCTGGGGTCCCAAATATATTCCAGTCTTTAAGGGGCCAAACCATTGCTTTTTGGATTAGAAACTCATTAAGGAACCATGGTTACATATCTGAGCTACAGATAAACTTCCTGCTTTAGCCTATTTAGGCTAATATTGAAGCACATTTTTATTCATTGAGCAAAAATCCCATAATAGCAGAGGGAGAGAGACCCCATTGTACCATGAAATATCAGCAGGCACTGCAACGTCATACTGAGTTTGAAGAATGCCCCTTTAAAAGAAAAAAATAAAAACAGGAAAGAAAGAAAAACATCATGTTCTGCTAATAGTCTCTGCGTATTCATTTAAAGTCATCTGGGGAGTATTAGGCACAGTGGGACTGTGCTTTGTTTTGCTTTGTTTTTTGTTTAAATGAGGGTTCAGGCAATGCACTGAGGACCTGGAACAAGAGCCTCCCACACACCAGTCCTTAAATTGATCCTGAGATTTGGTACATAAAAAATTTTATGGTTCTTTTCTTTCTAAGCTTTCCTGCAGGATCCATTTTTAGGCCTCTCAGAAAGTCACCTGCTCATTATTTCCACTGTTGTGGGTGGGGCAGTTTGGCTCAAAGGGCAGTTCGGATGTCTTTGTGCTACTATTATTGGAGATTTGTTTCTGCCAGAGGTCACGTCCACCTTATCAGTTAGTGGCCTGCTGGCCCTTAAATGAATGGGGCCACTTTAGACAGTGACTTCTGCTTAGATTAACAGCAGATTGTGAGAAAGTCTGCTGGTGACTAAGTCAGTGGCTTCTGGAAGGTGGAAAGTCCTTATTCATTTTCTACAGAGAGTCAGTAGGGGTCTGCAAAGGACCAAGTGAACCATAATGACTTTCCTGTGGATTTATGAAGAAGGCTCACTCCTGTCATTCATGTGGGATTTGGAGTCAGGTTCTCTGGAAGCAAACCCTGTAAACAGGGATTTCTGTGCTTCTGCTTTATTGAGGGGGTACTTTCATGAGAAAGGGGGTGACAGAAGCAGGGTAAGGCTAAGCAAGTGTATCGTCTTGCCTGATCCTCTGGGAGCTCTGCAATGTGAGTTGCACCACCTAGAGGCTTGGAGGCCCAGCATTTTGTACCCCTTGTCATTCACGTCAGTCCATTGGGAAGGGCAGTAAGCAATCTCTCAGGCAAGGAGGCTCCCATTCAGCCAAGGATAATTCTTCAGACAAATACCATTAGTAGCCAACAGGAACTGGGAAATGGATACACTGGCCAGCAACAGTGACCAAAACACCAGTGGCATCCACTACACACAAATTGTGATTCCTGGAGATTGAGCACAGGGGGTGGAAATAGAGAGATTATTTCTCTCGAAACTCTAAACCTCTGGTTAGCCATATGGGGAATAACAGAAGACACTTTATGATGGCCTCTTCTGCTTGCCAGTAGGTATCTGGCCAATTTTCGTCAGACTTGTTCCTGAAACAACTTGCTCCACCCTTTCCATTTCACAAAACTCTATGCTCTTTTCTTGACTCTTAACATTTCTCACCTGTCATATCCAGCTGAAAATCCACTGTATCCCTCAGAGTCAGGCAAAATATCCCACTTCCTCTCTGAAGTACAAAGTATATCTCTCATCATCACCTAATTTACCCCTTCTCCTTTACGGTAGTTAGCTCCTGTCACATAGTCTGGCATTTAATTACCGGTGTCGTTTGCTTTTCATATATATTGTCTTATCTTCATAAAGCGACTATAAGTTTGTCTTAGGTTGGGATTCTCCATAAGCAGGCTCTGAGGTGAAGATTTGAGTGTAGGGATGTGATTCCAGGGTACACTGGTAGAGGAATGGGGAAATGAGACAGGGAATAGGAAGCAGGAGATTTAAGGTACGTTGCAGAGAAGTTTACCATGTCAGCAACTGCAGCAGAATTCCACTGAGGACCTCTGGGAGAAACTGCAGAGCACACCTCAGAATTGTTCCACCCAAGTGGTGAGGAAATGGAGTGTTTATGCTCCAATTCTTGTCCATCATTAGTGGGACATCATGTAGGACAGCCCACTCCCTGGCACTTCTGGCATATATAGACCAAACATGCTCCTTCTACCAGAGAGATAGGTGCTTGCAGTAAGAAACCTTCAGGTCATATGAAAACTGTGAAAGCTACAGAGATAAGGGTGCATCTGACTTGAGCTTCTCTGGAAGACGAGTGTCGTATATGCATCTGAATCCTGCATTCCAGCTTGTAGGGTAAATAATAGTAATAGCTTTATTGGTTCCACTGATCTCTTCTTGGTTGCTGATAACTAAGAAGTGGTATAAATGGGCATGTTAAAGACATATTTACATTAGAGGTCTTGTAAAATTTGAGGAGCCTAAGGCAATATTCAGCAGATATTCCTAAAACTAAATTTTACTGAGATTAAATGTTACCATATTTGTGCTACACATATTGATAAAAATTATTGTGGATACCAGGTGGTATTAAGAAGTTGCATGAATTTGATGGGTCTATGTTGTGGACTGTATGCTCAAACACACTGTTTTGTTTTTTTCAGAGAGATATTAGAATTCTATTCAGTTTAGAACACATACCACAAAGGCAGATTCCTAAATTCAACCTCTGGCTGTCATGTCACACATTCACAGTTCTTATACTTTTTTTCTTCCTCTAAGAAAGTATTTGATAGAATTTTCTATTCTGTCTCTAAGCTTGCCATATTCCTATCAAGTAGTTTGGCTCCAAGAGAAGGTATAATGTTGGGCTTCAAGTGTACCTATTTTATAATGGGAAATATCACAGTTCGAGTTCAGTATGTGACCTTGCCTCCTTGAGTATATTTCCCACACTTCCATGCATTCAACAAATGTTTTTCAAGTGCCTGCTATAAGCCAGTTAGTTCTGGATGCTTGAGAAATATTACAGAATGAGCAACTCTCTGCCCTCAGTGGGCTTCCACTTTAACTAGGGAGATAATGTCATTCAATAAACAAAATAAATGAAAAATGAGTATAGTACATTAGAAGGTGTTGTGCTATGGGGAAAAAAAATAGGGCAGGACAAGAAGGAGAAGGAATGTAGGGGGAAAGAGGCTGAGCAATAATTTTAAATAAGGCGGTCATTCTAGGCAACTTTGAGAGGGTAATATCTTAAGAAGTGAAGGAAGGAAGGTTTTTCCATCCCCCGCCCCACCCCATCAGCTGGATGCTACATTATATCCTTTTCTTTGCAATATTCTATTCCTTTTCTTTTATGAGAAGCCTAGTTTCTGAAATTTTCTGAAACTGATCACCAAACTTCCCTTCTCTAAGTGGCTGTTACCAATTTTCTTTCCCGTGCAATCATTCTGACTCTCCTGACTTTCTTCTGGCTTTTTCCAATGTGACCATCACCTTGCCCATCACAGAAGCAAAGCCAAGCCCTGGCACTCTATATTTCCCCAATCCAGAATCAGTCTTATTACCACTTTTGACATGCTTAGTTGTATTCCTTTGGATATTTTCTTTTGTGTTGCTTGGACTATTTCCTTCAGGAGTACAATTTCTTCTTACTCATTTTCTATTCTCTGCTGTCTTCTCCCTGCAAAAAAAAAAAAAAAAAAAAAAAAAAAAAGATACCACAGTGGTAAAAAACAAAATTTAAAACATTTCAAGTTTATATATGTTACTGTTCCTCCAAAGAACATTTCTAAAATATGACCACAGCTTGTTCTCATGCTTTTTTTTTGGTTTTCTTTTAGTTTTTAATGAGTGTAAGCAATGCAAAGATTTTATTTCTCTAGAATACTCCAAATGGAATGCCTTTTCCCACCTAATCATGCTCTTTCAGGCTGCGACGAGATACTGCAGATATTGGTTTCTTCTTGTGGGATCTCTGCCCAGGATATTTCTTTATTCAGTCTTGTTGTATTTATCTGTTCTGACTTTGACAGATATGCTGTACATTTATAGATAATACGGTATTCATTATTTAACAACCCCAAAACGAGGAAATTTCTCTCAATCCATATCGAGTTATTTTGTTTTTGACAATATACTAAGTGAAATTCCACTTTTGCCCCTGGTTTCCAGACATACTGCATTTGCAATTCATTGGAGCTTTACTTTTTTGATTTAAGTTAAATACAAGTTAATTTATTTGTTTTAAGACTGCAAAGAAAGTTGTGTTATAGGTATTTTTTGTAAAGAATGCACATAAACCAGATCTGGACAAATCAATTCCTATATGAAATGTACAAGAATGATTCCACACATAGCAAATTTATACTGTCTACAAATAATTTTTTAAAAAAATTAATATCCAACTTTATTTGGGCAAGTTTTAAAGTTTTTCTTCTCTTAATTTGATTTCTAATCAGCTAGCCTGAGACTAAGATGAGACCACCAATATGCATTTTCCCATTTTTGACGTTTTATGAACAATACATTTATTTTACACAATGAATTATCCAAAATGTATAGCTCTGACATTTTTTCTTGATATGTTCTTTTATTCTTTAATTGTCCAGTGGATGTTTTGATCTGGTCCGGTGGGTATCCATACCTTGCCAGTACAAAAGAGTGGAGTTTGGCCACTGAGGTGACCCAAACCACATGAAGAATGTACATTAACACAAAAACCTCGAACTAGACATATCCACTTGGCAGGATGCTGATTCCAACTTAGACTCTGTGAAATATTGGATATACCAGTTTAATTTACTTGAGCTGACTCTTCCCTTGGGACTCCCAGCACAGTTGGAAGGATTAACAAAAGAAACAATAAAGCTTTTTTGTTGTTATTTGGCCTTGAAAGCAGAAAACATTGAGAGGGTTTTTTTCTCCTTTTTCTTTCATACAGAAAGATCCATGAAATATATTCCATAAACTCATTTCCTGTTGCCCACCCTACCCCCAGCAAGAAATTCAGGGGAAACTAGAAAGGCCTATCCCACTTTAAATCACGTGATATTGATTCTTTTTTGTTATATCAAAATTGGGGGGGGGTTGTTTTTTTTGTTTTTTTTTTTTTTTTTTTTTTTTTTTTGTCTCTCTGTTCTGGAAGCATGGACTAGTCAAGTAGCCATTAACTGATGTTATACAGTTACATTTTTATCTACAATGGGATGTGGACTAGAGAAGCACTTGGGGCAACTCCAAAGGTTTATTTGCTTAATTTAAATCAGGTAAACTACTAAGATTTTGAGTATGGAATTGCTCTAAATTTGAGCCTCTAAGGTTTATAACATTAACATTATAGGAGCTTCTTTTTCTTTGGCTGCATTGAAAAAATTGTGAGTTCAAACAAATGCAGAGAAATGTGAACTGCTAAGATTATAGCAATTATTATTCCATCAAAAGTATCCTGACATCTATGGTTGCATCTGCTACCTGTTTCCTGAGCACTTGTATTTTAGTAGACAGAATTTAAGAAATTGATCAATAGGTAAGTGTCTCTCGGCCTATGAGCTTCCCCATTGGCCAACTGGTTATAAAAAATGGAAAATTCTTAAACTCCCCCAGAGCTTGTCTTCATTTGTGAAATGGAAACAGCATAATTTGATCTGGTTGCTAAAGCAATGATTAAACAAAACAGAAACTTTTGTTTAAGGTTACTGTACAAAGAATCTCTGTAAGTAAAATGTCTTTATTGGCAGAGCTATGTCGAGGATAAAGAAAGGCATCATGAGGCTGAGAAGTCTGAAGTCCTTGGTTCAAATGCTAGATCCATTGCATCACTCATTGGTTTCAATCACTTGAGCAAGTTCCTTATTATCTCAGGACTTCCATCTCCTTGATTGTGCACTGAAAAGACTAAAATTTTTATCTCACAGTTTTAAGAATCAGGTCAAAAAAAAGATGAATGAAAGCAGGTTGTGAAAGTCAGTGAGCTCAATTACATAAACTACTGCTGCCATGGTTGTTGTTAGCATTATTATTATTGCTGAGAAATAAAATACTGAAATCACCCTGGGCTTAGAGGTTGGGGAGACACTTAACATCCATCTGAAAAGAACACGAAAATGGTGTTCAGAAAAGACATAATTACATTTGCATAAACACACCTCTCTTTAAATATTTCCCTTGAAATGTCCATTTCCTAGTTGTTCATCTTTTGTATAACTTTATTGAATGTTTGTAGTTATTAAATGAATAAGTGGATGAATGAATTCTATATGCTGCTTAAGTACTTTCACTCTGTTATTTTGATCAGTGTTTTGCCTATGTTTTTGGAACCTGTATGCATTTTACTTATATAAAATATGTGGCTCAATGATACACCCAGTAGATAAAATTAAAAAGACAAACACTATCAAGTATTGATGAAGATGTTGAGCTACCAAAACTCTGACACAGTACTGATGGAATATAAACTGACTCAAATACTTTGGGAATTGTTTGGGGGAATGTCTGCTGTAGCTAAATGTGCATTCACTAGGAACTAGTAATTCTACCATTAGAAATAAATATCCCCTCAGAAATGCATATACCCAGGGTGTCAAAAAAATGTATACACATGACTTGTATTCATCTTTTGTTATCGGCATATATTGAGTATTGCAATTTTAATACAGTTTTTTCCTTTCTTGAAATGTGTTTACATTTTTTTCGCACCCTCTGTATATGCATACCCTACAGGAATGTTCATAGAGGCTTTATTCACAATAGCCCAAAACCTGCGACTACACTGATGTTCTTCAATAGTTTCACAGATAAATAAATTGTTGTATATTCACACAATGGAAAGGTATGTTATGGTGAGACTTAATGAACTACAACTATACACAACATTGGTGAATTACATAAACATGTTGAGCAGAAATACCAATCACAAGTGTATGTAACATATCATCCATTTGCATAAAGTACAAAAGCAGAAAAAACAAATCCATGGTGTCAGAAGTCAAGACAGTGGTTACTCTAGGGGGCATAGGCTGTGGTAATGACCAGGAGCCATCACAAATATGTATTTCAAGGTTCTGGCAATGCTCTGTGTCTACATGTGGGTATCAGTTACAATGGTGAGCTCAGTGTGTGAGAGTTTGCTGAGCTGCACACTTATATGATATATGGCTTGCACTGGAGCCTTGGTCTCCCTACTGTAAGTGACTCTTACTAATTAACTAGTTTGGTGAGATGTTTTGAACAACAACAACAAAAAAAATGTGTTCTTTGTTTTCAACATTAGATTGAGGTTTAAGTGACTTGTTGCTAAAGGGACTACTCTTAACCTTTTTGTATTCAGGCCCAACTGGAGTTAAAAACCGCTATATAAGTAGTGACTCGTCATCCAAACTTCAGAGATATGTCAGGCCAAATACCTGATATAACTCGGTGAGATGACTAAAGACCAGTTCTCCAGCCATGCAGGGCCACCCATGTTCCAGTGACAAGCAAGTGCTCTGGGGAAAGAACCCAGAATGGACATTATTGCTCAGGTGCTTATGTGGGGGCAAGAGCTGAGGTGGAGCCAGCCTCTGGGCCAAGTCTTCCAGGAACATGCATGATGGAATTCCTTGATACATATCCTTATGACACCACAATGGACTCTGCCACCTCCAAAATGAAAACAGATGGAAGCGTCATGCTGTCGTGGTCCAAAGCAGAGTGAGATGCACCAGTGCCTCATTCTGACTCCAAGGTGGAAAGTAAGAGGCAGAGATGACGCTACCACTGCACTGACATCGACTCTGGAACTACAGTACCTGACTGGTGGCTAGGGTATGTTATTTCCGTGGGGAAACATCTGCCCCACAAGGCCACACTCATCTCTTAAACTCTGGGCACTGTTCCAGCATACTCTACCTGGAGACTGCCTGCCTATATGAAGCTAATGCCTACACTTCTGAGCTCAGGAGCTCAGTGGCAGGGTCAGCTGGCAACACGGCCCATGCAGCTCCTCACACAAAGAGCTCTCAAGTAACCAGGTTGACCTGGAACCTGTTTCTGCCACTTGGTAATTTTGCTCAAGTCCTTTCTGAATCTTAAATGGCCTGTTAATTTGATCTTTGTGTATAAAAAAAAAATGCAAGAAAAGCTGGAAGACAGTTTGTTCTCACAAAACATATTACAAAGCGCTATTTTTATCCAAAGACATGAGGGACAGTCATTCTGAGCTGTTTCATTTGCTGGTGGCTAAAATCAGATTCTCACTGTAAAAGCAAAGAACTGAGGAACTTTAGAATTATTTGAATCCTTAGAGACCATCCTCATCAACACCAGTGTTTCATAGGTGAGGGAACTAAGACTAAGCAGGTTGCTGGTTCTTTCACTGGCTCTATTACTACGAACCTCAGATAATGCCTGTCATTCTTGTTTTTCCTTCCTATCCGTCTTTCCCTTTCTGGCTCCCTTATGTATTTCCCTCATCATTCTCCACTCTGGTATCCAAAAGAAAACACATTTGAAAGAGTGTAACTTAAATGTGGAGGGTGTACGTATAATTTTCTTCTATCATGTCTTTTAATCAGCATCTCTTTCAACTCATTCTAACCCCATTTAGCTTATCATCTCATTCTGTTAATTTGGACACTTTTAACATGGCTTTATCATTTTCAAGAAGCACAAAGATTTCAATAGCCAGTGAAATCTTTGGAGGATATCACAGCTGAAATATTTGGCTTTTCGGTTCAGCAATAAAACAACACAGAAAGTACCCAAATCGGCAGAATAGGTCCAAGTTGCAAAATTATACCATTATTCAAATTACAATATTGATAGTCGGATTCTTTTTCTCTTAGAAAAAATGTTTCTGACAATAGTTTGCAATGGAAGCACAGTCCCTTATGTGTAACAGAGGCCACAACATACGAAAACTGATAAATTACCACTCGATTTGGGATATCTTTTGCTATTAATTGTCCAGTGACCAGCTGGTAGCTTTAAGCTAAGTTACTTTGGAAAGTATTCCCAGGCATGATTTTAGCCAGGAAATCCTTCTACAATTTGTAAATATTTCTGGAGGGCAAAAAGTGGAAGTGGGAATAAATTGAATTTAAAGACACAATTAAACAATTGTACGTTGGGTGTGTGTCTGTGTGTGTCAAACTTAAATGTAGCTTGCTTGGATCTATGCATCATGTAAGAGGAAGCCTTCTGAATTTCAGAACTGACCAGAGGCAGAATGAAATCTAAATCTGGCATGTTACTTGCAACAGTGTCTCCATCTGATGAGTTTGCAAATCTCCAGTGGAAAAAAAAAAAATCCCTCTATGATATCCATTCACATAGCTTCAGGGTATCGTGTCCATAATTGTTTGACCTTCATGAATAAGGGGGTGGTTTTAATTCTTTGCAAAGTTGTAGTTTGTGCAGCTGTGAATACTCCTTCAATATTTTGGGAAAAGGTACTGAGCATATTTAAAATAACACAAGATTCTTATTCACTTTCTTTGTATACCAAACTTAGTGGTTTCCTAAAGTGCTATATGAAGATACATGAAATTTCTCCTCACGGGCTAAAAAACTGGTGCTCCTTCAATATGATACTCTTTACATATTCAATCAATTTGTGGAGGCAGGGAGAAACTTTTTTCAATTAATAAAATATTATTTTCCTTTTCCTTTATGTTTAAAATGAGACATTCATAAATATATATGTTTTTCTGAACTGAACAACTTAATAGGAGGCATATAAGAAAACCATTTACATTTAGAAAACAAATTACTAATTCCAGGGGAACAGCATTTTGCCATGTGTCATACAGTTTTAGAATTTCTGCTTACTTTAAGTCTATTCCTTGTGACACTCATATTCTAGAGATTGTACCATGAACCCTACACTTAGATTAGGCAAGAACCTTCACCGAGCTAAGGCATGCAAGAAAGAGGTACTTTGAAAGTTTCCACTGAGAGCATTCTCTCCTTTGGGGGATAAGAGAAATTTCACATGTTAGCAGTTATGGAAGGACTCTCAAGTTAAAATCCAAGTGATTTCATAGATGTAATTCATCACTGTGATAACTTAATATCACTCATGGATTGTTAATCAGGGCAGCTGGCCAGGTCCCTGACCTTTAACCTGGGTTGGTGTTTTCACAAAAGAGACATATTAAATATAATGAGGCTTGGCTCTTGCCGAGCAAGTCCTTTCTTTCATCGTCCTTTGTACTAGGAAGAGTATCTGGCTTCAAAGACTTAATTTTTCCAAATCCCTCTAGCTGATGCTTTCAGTGCTCCTCCCATATCCTTGGCCTTTATTTGCCTGAATCCCAACTGCTAGAGACTTCACTTTTGCCTGAGGACTTGCTTTAGCCCCTGAAGCCTGATTTGCCCATGCAAGAAGCAGACTAGAAGTGCGGGGAAATGAATGTTCCACTTCAACCATCGGCCAACCAATGACTGATGAGGGTCATGTTCAATACTCCAACTCTTGCTGCCTTTGGGAAAGATAACCCCAAAGCAAGTGTTCTAAACTGCCTCCCAGAGTTCCCCAATGAAGATTGAGCACCATTTGTCTACGATGATAACTTGCTTGATCAAGCATCCTTATTGGCTGCCTTCTACTGCCAGTCTCACTGCTCCCCCACTGCTCTACCAGTATTTCCTAAAAATCACCTCCTAAGCAATTTATTTTTAAAACTTTGTCTCTGGGTCTATATCTGGGGGAATTATGGAGAATTCTTAATAAACACATCTTCAGCCTGACTATTCCCCCCTAAAAAATAATTAAAGAAGTCATCTTTCATCCCCAAATATTCAGGGGCTAAGTCTCCACTTTTTCTGGGTTTTTTTTTGGGACATATCATTACCTTGGAAAATCTGCTAGAGCACATGTATAGAATTACACTCAGCTCACTTGCATCATGCTTAATGAGCGCTTGCTTTGGACCGAAATTCTGTCAGCAGGCAGCTGAGACCTGGATCAACAATCTACAAGAGCTGTGTGGCTCAGCAGCTCTGAGGAATGAAGTTTAATCTTGAAATTAAAATGTAGCAGAGACAATTTCTGAATCCCGCTTTTCAAATAATTGGCATGAGTAAAATAAAAATAACATGTATCTTCCATCTTCTTTCTTTTTTCCTCAAAGTGATATAAGGGCAAGTTTAATGAATTTACAGGGGCCTGAGGCAATGTTCACCTACATCAAAATCACTTGTGAAGCTTTATTAAAATACATGTTTCTAAATTCCATCTTGAGTCTACAGAATTGGAACTTCTGGAATTGAGAAATTCATTGTTACAATCCCCACAAAATAATTTCTATACACTCTCAATTTCCATTGGCTTGGTGCTGGATAGATTTTTTCCCCCCACTTTTCCTTTCTTCTAATCTCATAGTTAAGTTGAATCAGATTGCCCCATTCTTTTGACAATCTAGAGGAAACATATTTTCATGTACACCCTGTAGAACACTATTGACTTAAGCCTAGGCTTAACAGAAAATAATAAGCTTCATAAGGTGCCCAAATTCCTATAATAAAAATGAAACAATAAACGCATAGAAATATGAGGAAGAAATTACACCCATTAAATGCCTCTAGCCCGATGAGTGATAGGATGGATGGCTGCCTATTCAAGCTGGAAATTTTACACATGATCGAAGCTTTATTTAGTCTAATGGAATGTGCTTCCTGAATTTGCCTCTGACTAAGCCAGAGCACAATAGCGAGTATTATGTAATTGGCCTGAGCTCATTCCCATCTCTAAGTCATTGTGATTCAATCTTGACTGCCTCTTTCTCAGGAAGTCCATCACCTTGCTGTTCCTCTTTGCTTAAGAACTTCATTCAGAATGTTAAAGAAACAGACTTAACAATCTTTATGTATCGTGGGTTCCTCTTCCAGTCTCTCTACAAACTTTTGAAATCATTGGGAAGATCTAGCCTCATTCTACAGTTTAGGAAACACAAGTTCAGTGACTTATGGAAACAAAATTAATAGTAAATGCTACTAGTGGCCAAGATTAATGAACCAGTGTCAATGCCACATGGGTGGACTAATGCCAGGCTTATTGCACCAGCAAAGCAGAGATGACCCCAAAATGTTTTTGTTTTCTTTGTGTGTTTTTTTTGAAAAATTTAATATTCGCAGTTTCCAAGAATTATATTGAAGTTTCAGGACACTCATACGTGTCCTTATATTTATTTGTCTTTATTTCAACATATATTAAGCGAGGTAGGGATACACCAAAATCTAATTGGAACTTGTGGCTTCTGAATATTCTTAATCTAAACCTTTCCTGTCTTCATATCTTGCTTAGCCACTAACCATAAACCCAGAAATGATTGAATCAGAAAAATAATATCAACATGCTCATGTATCTTGGGAATAATTTTGTCATTCCTACTAGTCACCCTGGGTTTGTTCAAATTGATGCTCAAATCTCAAATTGTTTTGAGAATTTGAATTCAGTACTTAGAGGACTTTGATATCAGGTAAAATGTACTCCATTCCCAGGCAGGCTCTCAAAGGTGAAAAATTTCTAATGTAGTTGTTAAAGTTATGAGTGTCCAGAGGGGTTGTGAAGTGACCCATCTACTATAGCTCTTCAGACTTCCCAGGAAAGTGGCAGATTGCCCTTCCTTCAAAAGATTTCAAATACTCATGTTAGGTCTTGCCTTCCTAAGACATCTCTTTACATAGCATATCTCTGGATCTATCCCTATGACAGGGAGATATTTGGCCCTTAAAATCAATGGAAGAAAATCCTATGCTTCTCTCAACTCATCTCCCTCAGAGATTCAGTGTAGGCTAATTCTGGACCACTGACCTGACTATGAATTATGGGAAGTGTGCAGTTATCCGATAGTAATCTAGAACTTATATCGACCTTTGAAAGATATAGTTTATAATAATTTAAACCACATTTCAAGCTTTCCCTCTCTGGAGTTCAGAGTGAAAGCAGAATATCACCAAGCAATATCAGTGATAGAAACATTAGATGCTGGTCTGGATCCCCAGCAAAACAATCCCAAACCCCTAAATCTTGCTGACAACATTTCGTGCATTGATGACATTGTGGAGGATGGTCCAGGTTTACTTCCATCTATTCCCCACTGTGGTCCTGGACTTCTTCCACTTGGTTGTCACGTTGGTAAGTCCAGGGTAGGGGAAGGCAGATTCCTCCTCTGACTGGCATGACTGTTATCATAGCAATCAGGTCCCTGACACAGAAGTCTTGACAACTTAGTTTGGTATAAATCTTTTAATATAGCCACTCACATTTAACTCATGTTTCTATTACTTACAGTCACCTCTTTGGGAATGTAGCCAGTTTCTCTTGGAGTCAGTGCTAAAGATTATGTAAGTAAAAATATACAATTGGGCACATCAAACAATTCCTTGCTGACTAAAATCCCTTGACTAATCTCAGTCTCTCCTGAATCTAATGTAAGCTCTAGGATAGCAAAGATGGGGAAGGGTACCAACTGACTGAAAAAACCCATTCACCAAAACAAACAATTTGCTGAAAGCCAATTTGGCTGCAATTTGTATATTAACATTGAACATTCAAGAAATATCTAGGGCTCTCCACATGAGAAAACTATTTTTATTTTATCTGGTATCATCTGTGAATCACTACTAAATCAAAGCAATTTAATTATACTTTTTAATTTTTACAAAGTATAAATTATACCACCACTGCCTTTTTTACTTCTAATTCTCCACTGTGGTTCTGTTCTCTATATCATAAAAAGAAATAAAGAGGAAGTAATTAATTGATTAAGTAAGTAAATAAGCCAGTAAGAAAGTAAGTAAGTAAATAAACAAATCCTTTCAAAGAGTGGTAAGGAAAAGGAAGTATTCCAAAGTAAAGAAGCAATGAGATAATACAATAAATATCATACACACACACCAGCTTAAATCCAATTCGCGGACTTTCTACATATCTTTAATAGATGACAGTAAAGCTCAGTTGAATACAAATTTATTTAGTATTTTATATTTTAGATTCAAGAACTCTTCTCATTCACCATTTTATATGTAAATGGGAAGTTGCATTAGTCAGTATTGCTGAGGTAACCAATGATCCCCATATCTCGGTGGCTTACAACTACAATCCTTTATGCCTTGCTCACATTTGTTTTCAACTAATTTGATGTTACTCCATGTATCTTCTCAATCTGGGACCAAAGCTGAAGGAGAAGGCTTCTTTGGGCCATGCCATTCTGATGGGAGAAGAAAGAGAATGCATGACCAACCATGCAGTGGCTCCTAATGCTTCTGTTTAGAAATTATGACAGTTTATATTCCATTGAATAAAGCAAGTCACATGACTTAGACAATATGGGGGGGTACAGGAAGAAAGTATATTTAGCTTTGTAAGAAGCTGTCAAACTGTCTTCCAAATTCTTTATAGCACTTTGCATTAACATCATCAATAAATGAGAGTTCCTGTTGCTCCTCAATCTTGCCAGTAATTGATATTGTGATTTTTAATTTTTTTATTTTATTTTACCCATGCAAATAAGTGTATAGTGGCATCTCATTGTTATTTTTATTTGCATTTCTCAGGTCATTTTTATAATCAATCTGCCACATTCTTCATAACAATTGTAATGAAAAGTAATTTTTAATGAATTCATAATTTGAATTAATGGTTTTTCTGCAAAATAGTTTTTCAATAGGCTTTCAGTGAGATATTCATCATCTGTTGACTAATTGAATTTTAGGGATATCTAAGGCCATAGGGGTCATATTTACGTTGTTTATTTCATATTCTCAGCACCTGCCACATATTAGGTGCTCAGTAAATATTTCTACTATCAATAAATTAATAAGTTTAAATTCGTCCCTACTCATCTCACAGAGAAGCCATCTGAGATCGAAAGTGGCTTTTTTTTTTTTGTCAAAAGAATTTTATTCTGGATTCTCAACTGAAAAATATCCTTATCTGGTCCTTATTCTCTCCATGAAGACTATCAAGACTCCTTTCTTTAATGCCAGCTCTGTGATATTTTGGGGGGAAAAAATATTCAAAAAATTAAAATATCAATTAATGTGTCAAAAGACCCAGGATGACATAGAAATACTTAGGAATACTGCTTTGTTTCTTAGGGTTTTTCCTCCTACTCCTGCCCTCCCTTTTCTCAGCCTTTGATGGCAACACGTGGGAAAATTGAAAAGTACAAAAAATGTTTACCCATTTTCTACCCTCTTTTAGCACTCTTTATCTGCTATAAACAGCAATGACTTACAGTAATATATAGATATATTTCTGGAACTCTACATGAGAAGTTAGAAAATCTGGAGAAGGGAACTGGGTAGCTAGAAACAGGCGAGAGAGATGTTTAGTTTTCAAGTATAATATTTGGTGTCTTTTCTGGTTTTTATCTGCATGAATAAAAAAGACACATACCTCACCTGTATTTTCATGCTTTCCTACTTGTTCAAGCTTGGAAAATACATGCTTGTGTGTGAAGTTCATTTTACCATTGTATCCACATGTACAACTGACTTGAACGTTTTTATTGAAGTGAATCATTAATTTGTCCAGGAAACTCTATCGAACTTGATTGAGAAATCATTTATTTTTCAATCACCTATTTCAAAAATTTCCCATTTTTAACTGAGGGTTTGGAGCTACTTGGCCATTGTCCATACAAATAGAGGCACTTTTTAAAAAACAAATAAATATTGATAACAATAACAATAACAAAAGAGTTTGTTAAGATTGACTTTCTGGGGAAACAAACTATTTTGGTTAATTCTTCTCTGTGCAAAAAATATGTTAATTTTTTATAATCAAATTGGTTAGGGTTCTACAGCTATGGAATTCTGGGGAAACAGAAACACCAAGCCATGCCAGTACCCTGGTCTTCATGAAGAATCCAGGGAAGCTTTCTTGTCTTCCCCTCACCAGCCCAGGGTCAAAGGACAAGACTCAGGCACTGCATGTCAGTTTCTTAATTTAAAAATGAAAATAAGAGTACCTGTTTCATTTCTTTCTCAATGGGATAAAATTGGAATAAAAAATTGACCTGTGAGACAGGTACCAATTGGAGAAATATTTTATTTAATTTTTACTGTGGCAAAACAAGTCACGTGAGGGGAAAAGGGAATTTTCCATGCTTTATTGATAACTGAGTGTATAAACAGTATGTTTAATTTGATGGTGTTGTGCGGGAGATCCTGCTTGCTGCGCCATTTGTCGTGCGGGGCAGCCTGTGGGGTCTCTGGTCCCGCTCCTCACATAAGAACGCAGGATATGGTGAGGCCAAAAAGGAACACCCATGGAGCCATAGGTAGGGGAGTCATACCACTATGGTCTCACTGGAGGCTGGGCCCACCGGACGCGGGACCTGCCGTCAGCCTTTCCACCAACCGACCGACGACTCTCCTCCACTCTCCTCAACTCTATTTCTTTGCTCTCTTCTGCTCTCCTCGGCTCTCCTCGGCTCCTCGGTAATCCTCGGCTATCCTCAGCAATCCTCAGCTCTCCTCCATAGCCACAGCAGTTATACTAGCGGCCAATCGGCTAACCGGCCACAGCCGACGACCAATCAGCCACAGCTGACGGCCATCCACCACCCGAGCCAGCACCTTTCCACGTGAGGCCGAGAGCCTGTAAACTACTTTCTGGGGCTCTGTCCCCACAGATGGTTATTAACATAGACAGCTCTGGGTAACCCAAATCTAATAAAAATTGAGCAAATATTTAATCAATATATTGTGGTTTGACTAAAGGAGACTATAAATCCTTTAGCTCAATGTACTCATGCTCAGCACAGTTCTGAGAGCTGGCCTGCTATGGGGACAGAGCCCCAGAGAGCAGTTTCCAGGCTCTCTGCCTCACATGGAAAGGTGCTGGCTCGGGTAGTAGATGGCTGTCGGCTGTGGCTAGTTGGCCGCCAGCTGTAGCCGGTTACCCAATTGGCCATTGATATAACCGCCGTGGCTGCGCTGGTTAGGGAGTCAAGTGGAGTTGGTTGGTTGGCAGAAAAGCAGACAACAGGTTGCACATCGTGTGAATCCAGTCTCCAGCGAGACTATGGCTCCGTGGGTGTTTCTTTTTGGCCTAGCCACATCCTGCATTCTTATATGGGGAGCGGGACCAGAACCCCGCAGTCCGCCCCACACGACACATGGTGCAGCGAGCAGGGTCTCCCCCATGACACCTGCTGTCCTAAGAGAATGATGTTCATTTTTTTCCAGACTCATCTCTCTAACACTAAAGCCACCAATCTGAGCAGCCCTACTAAAACCATATTGGAAACTATATTCTAAAACTGTGCTACTTAATTTGCGACTTAAGAAGTCAGCCTTTTCCATTACACTAAACATCTGAACCCATTGGTTCCACAAAGCACTGTTCTGTTTTTAACCATTGATTTACTTCAGGTGGGAGAAATCAGTCCATACACTCCAGAGGACATTCTTATTTTTTTTCCTTTTAATTTTAGGCAAAAATTCAGGTTAATGCAGTCTATTGTTTTATTGTGCCCAATTATCCAGCCCCCTCTTGTAAAAGAATTCTAAATCTCTCCTTCTTGCCAGGTGCATTGCAATGATTTCCCATGGAGGAGTGACTTCCCTAGCTCAAAGACAGCTTGTGTGACTGTGCTTTCACCAATGGAATGTGAGCAAAGTAACACATGCCATGTCTGAAGTTTAAAGAGATATATTTGATTCAACTATCTCCATTTTCCCCTGCTATGAGAAAGGTATATCCAAAAGAAAGGCTGTTTCTTCTTGGATTCTGGGATGAAGAACGTATGTGGAGTAGAGTCACAGAAAATGTACAGCTGCCACAGCGCAAATGTAAGGCAAACAGGAAATAAACCTTTATAAACCTTCATAGCTATATGTTGCTGGATTTCAGAAGCTGTTGGTTATTGCAGCGTAATACAGTAAATACTGGCTCACACCTTCAGCAGGAATTCTGAACATACTGAGAAAAATTTATCTAAGGAATGTAAGATAGCGAAGATCTTTCTGAAGCCAGATTTCTTTTTCTTGGTATTACAAATATACAAGACAGTTCTACCTAGTGAAATTGCTCCTCTAAAAAATAACGTTTATGCCACATAATAAACCAATACTTTATTTTTTTTAATACGTGTATACCTAGTCTGTGTCATATACTATACCACGTCCTTATAAAATCTTCCAAGTCTCCAAAATGATAGTCTAATGAGAAATTACTTTGGCGCTCTAAGTTATAGAAAAGGAAAGTGGGGCTCAGAGGTTGACATTACACAGGACACAAGGACATAGTCAAGATTTCAACCCAGGCTGCAGCCCCAAACCATGCACATTTCTTATTTATCACCTCTGTTGCTTAATCATCCTTCAAATTAAATCATGTTTTTGAAAAAAAGAAAGAATAGGTTAGAGACATGTGTGACTGAATAGAGACGACATAGTTAATCAACCAAACCCCTCACACTTGAGGGATAAATTGAACTTTAACAGCTTTTCTCAATGACAGTATCCTGGTGGTATATTATCTTTTATCCATTTACCTTAGAAAATACAGCATTTCCATGTTCCAATGTAACAATGAAGATTTCAAGGACATGATTTATTTTAAGACCAAAATTTTAGCAGAATGGAATTTCTTTCTGTTAACATTTGTGTTTCTACTATTTTTTACTAACAAAAGTAATTCATGGTTTTTTGGGTTTTTTTGTGGCTAAATTTAAAAATGTACAAAGTCTTTAAAAATAAAATGAAAACCACGACATGATGCAGTTCTCTGAATATAAATTGTATTTCTATTAGAACCTTTCATATACTTAAAAATTATACCACAGGACTGGTCTATATTTTTTAATTGATAGATTCATTCACTGGATCATTAACTCAATATTTATGTAGCTGCTGTACGCTAGACTGAGCCTTTGGATATAGTGAATTTAACAGACAAATATGTACCCTCACATCACTTGCATTCCATATGGAAGATAGATAATGAACTGGTTAAAAAAGGATAATCAAAACTGTTAAATATTGGGATACAGCCTATAAAGGAAATCATCAAGGGGAAGAAGATGAAGATGCCTACTTTAGATAAAGTGATCAGTTGGGAAAGTGATAATTAAGTGAAGCTGAAAGGATGAGATTAAGTGAGCCAAGCAAAGAAAGACTGCCACAGTCAGAAGAGTGAGGAAAAATCATGGAACCAGGAAAGAGTGAAGAAAGCCGGCCAGTTGGGCTGACGTGTAATGAACGAGGATAAGAGCAGTCAGAGGTGGTGAAGAGATGGAGGTGAAAGCAGAGTCTGCCTGTCATGCGGGGTGGCATGCAGCTCGCTGGGAGCCGAACCATGTGGCAGGTGAGCAGACGCTGGGGCCTGCCTTTGAAATGGCAGGAGATAGCAGATGCCTGCTATGACTGTGCCGTCTGTGCCCAGGACAGCCCCCAAAGGCAGAGGCTCCCCTGGGAGACACAGCAGCTTACGCGAGGGAGGGTACCCCTCACTCGCTGGCAAGTGGATCACATTGGACCCCTGCCTAAGGCCCGCAATGCGATATACGCATTTACAGCAGTGGACACTGCTACGGGGTTGATGTTTGCTTGGCCGTGTCCGGCTGCGGATCAGTGGCATACAGTGGTCACTCTTACATGACTATGCACCCCCAAGTCATTGAAAGTGACAGGGGTACCCATTTTACGGGGCAAGAAGTGCAGCGCTGGGCTGCCAGGATGGATGTGCAATGATTGTTTCATACCCCGTATAACCCACAAGCAGCTGGCATGGTTGAACGCTACAATGGCCTTTTGAAGCAAGGTCTCCGGGTGTCAAAACACCCTCCCACGATGCGTGACTGGGCCTCGTGTCTATGGGACGTCCTGAGAATCCTGAATGAGAGACCACGGAAGGGAGGGCCCGCACCAGTAGAAGCTCTGCTACATCGAATGACCACTCCCATTCAATTACAAGTTACCACAAGTGAGAGTCTGTTAAAGCCAGGCTATGGCAGAAATGGAAACATTTTGCTGCAAGCACCCACATGCTTGAAAGCAGGGGAATGGCAGCAATGGACTTGGCCCTGGCAGGTCAAAAGCCCCCACTGTCGATGGTTGGGTCTGATAGCCCCTTGGGGGGCCAGTTTGACTCATGATTTGCAAGTGACGCCAAGGGTGGTGGCTGAGTGGCCACCGCAAGTGACTGTAGTATACGGAGGTCCCGGTACCGGGATGATTTTGCGGGGAACCTATGTGCTCTTACTATGGCCTATTATGAGGTCCCCTGTTCTGTTACATGTTGAAACTATGCAAGGGACCCCAAGCACTGCCATAAAGGTCTGGTATCACAAATCGGGAAAGGTGCCAGTGGCAGCGATCCTCCTTTCCCAGGACAAAAAGCTAGCATATATCCTCCCAGATGGAAGGGATTTGCCATTGTTGGTTCCTAAGACTACTGTTTCTTTTCGTCCATAGGTGCCTGTAGGCTAATATGGCACAAGGACCCTCACGGAAGACGTTTGTCACGTAGATTGTGAGGCGAGACCCTGTAGGGGTGGAGTGTGGGGACAAAGCCCCGGAGAGCAGTTTCCAGGCTCTTTGCCTCGCATGGAGGGGTGCTGGCTCAGGTAGTTGATGGCTGTTGGCTGTGGCTGGTTGGCCGTCAGCTGTGGCTGGTTAGCCAATTGGCCACTAATATAACTGCCGTGGCTATGCTTGCAGAAAATGTAGGGTAGGCAAGAAGATGGTGGCTGAGTTAGCAAGCACAGATTACAGTTAGCAGAGCGGATTGCAGCTAGCAAGTGGGGTTGGTTGGTTGGCAGAGAAGCGGACGGCGAGTTGCGGATGGTGTGGCTCCTGCTTCCTGTGTCTCCAACCCAGCCGCCAGTGAGAATATAGTGGTATGACTCCCCTATCTATGGCTCCATGGCTGTTCCTTTTTGGCCTCACCCTATCCTGCGTTCTTATGTGGAGAGCGGGAGCTGAGACCCCGCCTGATGCCCTGCACGACACTGCCTCAGATAGAACCTTGAAGAATTGAATGGGGAGCTCGGATTATTTTTTGGGGGAAAGGAAAGCCATCAGCATGATTTTATGATGAATGCTTTAGCAAGTTCACTTCAGCTGTACGAAAAATGCACTGAGAGAGGGAGGGAGTGGAAATTTCTATTTTACCTATGCATCTTGTCAATATGATCATACAATTTCTATATACCTCAGAAGCAGTGACAGTAACTCATTTTGCAAAGACTTAGCTAATGGAAAAGACATAAAAGGGGAAATTTCAATTAGGAAGTTATAGGGACCCAGTTAATAGATGAGAGTAGCTTGGACAAGATGGAGAGAGTTATGCCAATCTGAGGTAGGATTTGGAAGTACAATGCACAGAATTTAGTGATGGATTAGATGTGGAGTGCTAATAAAAGAGTACTCAGAATGCTCAGCAGTTTTCTAGCTGTAGCAAATATGTGAAAGATGTTGAGGGACAAACCAGTAAAAATATCATAATCAATTGTGGGGTCCAAAAGACAAGTGTTGGCTTAAGACAAAAATTTGAAGAACTGATCATTTAGACCAAGGGTTAACATACAACTACATTCAACCACTGTCTGTTTTTGTACAGCCCCACAAGCTATTAATGCTTCTTTATGTTTAAATTGTTGGAAAAATTCAAAACAAGAAGAATATTTTATGACACATGATGAAAAGTATAGAAAACTCTAATTTTAGTGTTCATAAATAAATCTTTATTGGAACCCAGCCATGTTTATGTATTATCTATGGCTACTGGCATGCTATAATGGCAAAGTTGAATAATTGTGACAGAGACCATATGGCTTGTAAAGCCAAAAACATTTACTATCTGGCTATTTACAGAAAACATTTGCCTACTGCTAATTTAGATGATATTAAACTTATAGGACTGGATGGTAGATATCCTAGAAAGTTTTGTTTTGCTTTTGCATCCAGCTACCCAGATGTCCCATAAGAATGTGGGAAGCTGTAGAGAGGACCATCTATTCATTTGCCTGCTGTGAGTTCCACTTGTGGACTCTCTAAGGAAGGAATAACATCAGAAGAAAATGATGAATTAGAAGAGCCAGACAGGGTGCCTGCATTGCAAGCTCCAAATCAACTGTACAGTGAACAGATTTGCAAAGAAAAAAAAGAAAAAAAAAAAAAAAAACATGGGAAAAGAACTTTTTGTTTATTTTTTCTCTTTATTAATTTACCACAACCACCATCGAGTGTCCCAGTTTCTGTCTGGGAAGAGAGGCTGGCAGGGCCAGTGATCAAAAAGCAGCTGGAAAACCCCAAGAAATTATGGAACCCTCATAAAAGAATCAAAGGACATTGTTTTTCAAACCACTTGAAAAACTGAAGAGTATATTCTGGTCATGTTATTGTGTTTTTCGTGATGTGCTAACAACTGTAATAAAGGACATCACCCATTGTGGACTGGAGTGGAATGTTTTCAGTGAAATTCCAGGCTCCTCAATAACAGGATTCATGGGATCTTTTAGGGAAGCCCATGCTTTAGCATGAAAATGATTGCCGTGGGGTATCTTAACTAAGATCCCAGGCAAGTAATCCTTTAATAGAATTTCAAATAAGTGAATGTTTATAATAAAGTATAAAATATATTGCTTATTAAATATATTTATACTTATCTTCTATTTGATCTATACAAATTGTCAGTATTGATTGTGTAGGTTTTGTTTATGTCAGGAGCAATGGAAATAATTCTTTTTGGAAAGATTTAGCTAACAGAAGAGAGAAAGGAGAAAGTTTCAGTTATTTACCTCAGGCTTGCAACTTGAGAGTGAATGGCAAGGAAATTACTAAGTCTTAAACAAAAATCTCTTTATTTCAATTTATCCACCAGGCATTTGAGCATAGGTGGTATTTTATTAGTGTTTTGAAATATTGACTGTGACGCAAGGAAGGCTAGAAGATGCCACATCCATTCATATTTTTTTTCTAGAATTCTTACTGCTTCTAATTGTGGTGAACCAACCTCATTCTACAAGTCATGCCTGCTTACAATGACTTGTCAGCTTTTCCATTTGCCGGTCACTTAAGTTAAGTGTATCCATCTATTTACTTACCTCTAATATTGCCAAAAACTACAGTGAGGAAAAACATTATCCTAGTCATTATGTGTTGAACTATTATTATGAAAATCTTGGCATTTATGTATAAATAGTTCCAGGTGTAGAACTATATATTAAAGGCACATATTAAAGTTTCTGGAATCACTCTTTCAGAAAAATTTATCATTAAATAGGCTCATAAAATTATTTTGTCACAGTATGTATGACAATGTAACATAATCTACTTACTTGCATGCACACACATACCCACATATATCAAGCCATTCTGTAAAATTCTTAAGGCAGTGACTATTCAATAAACAGGAGAAAGAAATACAGACACAACCACAAATATATGGTTGTTTTGACCTTGACCAATTTAACCTTATAGTGGTCATGACTATGTTTTATTTTATTTAGAGGGCACCAGTGTTGTTAACAGAGCATCTTGCATATACTAAATACCCAACTTCCACTGAATGCAGAATAAAGTTAATGCAGCCATAGTCTTTTCCAGTCCCTAAAAGCATGGTACAGTGTTCAATAAATACTAGGTTGTTTTCAGATGAAAATAATAACATTTTATAGTTTACAAAGTGCTTTCGTATCTAGTTTCTTATTTAATCCTTAGTCCAGGCCTAATAACTAAATATTCTTATTTACATTCCAAGGTGAGAAAATTAAGCACAGAGACATAAAAAAAATAGGGGTCATCAAAAAATAAGTCATCATGTTGGAAATCATACCTAATCTTGACCTTTTGATCAATTTTCTGTGTAGTATTGATAAGTCAAAAGTTTGTATGGTTGGCATTTACAAGTGGGTGTACCAGGATAACACTCTTGAATGTTGAGCCTCAGGTACATAGTGGACAATGTATATTGTCACCATTTTAGAGCAGCATTTATGGCATATGCACCTACAAAACCACCTCCTTTAATCTTTGTAAGCATAAGAGCTGATCATTTTCCTTATGAAAATTCACTAAAAGGAGAAATGTCCCATACATTGTGTCCCATATGATATCAGGCTTAGATTCTTGGCTTTGCTGCTGCTTAAGTCTTTTTTGATACCAAACTCAAAGAACTTCCCCAGTCCCAAAGTATTTCAAGTCAGACCTTTACCCTTCCCACCTTGTATAGAGTTTGTTTGAAAGTTCAACTTGTTCAATTGAAAATTTCAGTGAATGATCGTATTGATAATTCTATGCTGCCAGTCACTTAGCCTCCTTTCTTCTTTTATTTATTTACTTTTCTTATTAGTTTCTTTTTTAAAAATCTAGTTTGATTAGTAAAAGAGGATTACTTTTCTCTCTTGTTTTATTGCTTTCCTTTGTCTTTTTGATATTGAGTTTTAGTGTCAGTTATGTAAAGATTTAGACTACAAGTCATACATGTACGAAAATATAGCCCACATTCCCAGAGCTACAATTAACAAAAACACTTTTGGAGAGGAAAAAGGGAGAAAACATCTTGGTTAAGTGAAGAGAGCATGTTTTGAGGGGTTTGGGGCCCACTTTCTATCACCTTAATTTTGACCCAAGCCAAACCACCTAACCTGCCTCCATCTTGGTTTCTTTCCCCTTGATTAAGGGCATGATGATGACTGTTCCTTTGAGTAGTTTTGAGGGTCTTGAGAGGATGGATATACACACAATTTAAACTCTGGAGCACTTTTATAATTGTCAGGTAGCATTATTTACCCAAACATAAAAATAGGTCATTAAACATTATCAAAGAGAAAAGCAAATGTCCAGGTTCACCTCTGCTCCACTGTTGCCGGGGAAAAAGGCTCTTTGTCACTTTAAGAGCTCTCAGACACATCTCCAATCACATCCTAAAAGCCTTCTTGGTTGTGTAGCTTAGGTGCATCCGGTAGCACAGCCGTGTTCTGATCTTCCTGGCAGATGTCATAATTTACTGTCACCCTCATGCGGGAATGTGGTGTAAGGGGCCCCAAGCTGGCTCTGTGATCCATTGCCTGACAAGTCCCGGGTGTCAACCTTAGGCAGGCCCAGCGGAGGTGGAACGCCATTTACCTGATAGTGTCTGTGATAAAGTGGGCAATTAGATGCACTTGGAAAATCCTGGCTGGAAACTGGCTGGCATTTAAGAAACACTACAGCCATGTCAAGCTTCATAAAAGTTAATGGGGAAAAATTAAAGTCTTTCAAGATCTACCTTGGTCTCTACGGAAGTCAGAAACACAGGACTCCATAGCTTTGTCTCTTTTTGTGTCTCCCCCACCTTTTCACTCTATTTCTCCCAGACAGGGTAATATATTCTCATTGGAGATGGGAGTACGGGGCACAGAACTGAGAGTTAAGGTTTCAAGTTTTTGATCTCAGAGCCATGTTATTTCTTTGGTCCTCAATTCTCTGTCTCTCTGTTTCTCTGTCTGTCTTTCTCTCTGTCACTATCTCTCTCTATCCCTCTCTCTCTCTTACATACACACACACACACACACACACACACACACACACACACACACAATCACAGTGTTAGGAATTAATTTGGCGCATTAGCTTACATTTTGTCTCTCACTGGAGTTTCTTGCATTCGGTGCCAGCTCAAGAGTGTGATTTGTTTGACATTTGACGGCCCCCTATTCATTTCCGCCTTACTAGATAGCTTCAGCTTGTCAATGATTAATGAGTCTGGAAAGTGAGCGACAGTTATCTTAAGGGCTCTCAAAAGTTTGTTTCAAGAGACTAGCCAAAATCTCCCGGTGCATTAACTGCAGTTAGATTTCCTGTTGATAACAGCTCATGGAAAATAATCGCTCGCCCCCAAGCTGCCATGAGCAAGCTCTGTTTATCAGCCAACAGTGTGCATGTTCTCTCTGCTGCCCTGTGCATTTGCCATTTCCCTTCAGGCTGATAAACATTTTACCTATGAGAAGTAGGAAGTGTATTGTGAGTTGGGTCCAACTGTGGGCCGCATTTGGACCTGGAGGCTTTCTGAAATTGAAAAGTCAGGACTGATCTGGAAAATGTGCTTCCAGACAGTGGAACAGGAAAACGATTCCCGCCCCAAGGCTAGTTCCTCCTCCTCTGTTGAGTGGAAGAGGTGGGAGGAAGGGACATGGTGTTCTCTGTGTGATTGGAATTCCCCTCTAGAGTCATAGGGGATGAGCAAAGCTTTGGTTTTCTTTCTTTCTTTTCTTTCTTTCTTTCTTTCTTTCTTTCTTTCTTTCTTTCTTTCTTTCTTTCTTTCTTTCTTTCTTTCTTCTTTTTAGATTTTATTTTGCACTTAGAATAATGGACTTATAGATGTGCTCACATGATTTTTTTTTTTTTTTTCCTCTAAGTAATGATGAGCTCTATGCCAAACTGAGGGATAGATGGTGGGAACTCTTTGGGTTTTGGCCTGATTATAAGAAGGCCAGATGGACATAGAGAGGTCACAGGGTGTGCTCTGGTGCCAGCCACTTCATTTAGGGGGAAGAATGATTGGCTCTGCCCCCCCCCCCAAGTTTTGAGAGGACCTCTGGGATTCTGGGCCAATACAGTCACAGTCTCTTTAATGAAGCAAGTCTTGTTTTAGTTGCTGGAGTTTAAGGAAGGGGAAGCCAAATAGGAAAGTAAAGATGATTTTAGACCCCAGCAGTTTTGAAAACTGAGATAAAGAGATAATGGAGTGCTCTGCATGCATCCCTCCTACCATCCTGTTATGATGTCAAAATAGGCCAAGTTATATTGTCCTGATGATGCCATTTCACTGGGTAGAGTCCACCTCACTTATCTTTGGAGAGTATGCTTGCACAAGTTGTCTGCAACACAGTGTTAAAGGAAGTGACTGAGATATGTGTGTATTTATGTATATGTGTGTGTGTGTATAAATACACACACACACACACACATATATATGTTTTATATACCAATCAAAAGATATGGTAAATGTTTACATTTAAAAAAATGTATTACAGTAAAAGACACATTGCCATTAATCCCCCTCAAAATACTCCTGCTCTCTTCGAACACACTTATCCCATCATTCTTGCCATTTTCTGAAGCAGTTCTGGAAGTCCTCTTTCTTGAATGTCTTCCCTTTATCGTCCATCATGACAATGCTCTGTGTCACACATTGCTTCTGGTATATGGCAATTTCTGTCAAATAACATTATGATGTGTCCTCATCCACCTTATTCACCAGATCTGGTACTGGGTGACTTCTGGCTCTTCCCCAAAGTCAAAATGATTCAGGACATCAAGGCAGTCATGACAACACAACTAAAGATATTCATGAAAGAGGACTTCCAGAACTGCTTCAAATGATGGGATGAGTGTGTTTGAAGTGACAGAGAGAATTCTGAGGGGGATTAATGGCAATGTGTCTTTTACAGTAATACATTTTTTAAATTTAAACATTCACCATATGTTTTTATCACACCTCATATATATGTGACTTAGGTATATAAGGACACCAGATAGTTGCATATAAGCATGTGGAGAAAGAGTTTCCAAAAATCCAGGTACCATGGGGAAACATTCTCAACTCTGTAGAGAGTCAGAGACTCTCCTGCTCTATACTGGAATGTACAGACCCCCTGGGTTTTTGTGATAGGTTGTAATTATGACCTAATTCTTTATTCCTTCCTTTGTCCACAATGTCTGAATTCCCTCCCATCAAGAGGTGGGGTCTATTTCCTATCCCTTGAAGCTGTCCCTATGCCTTGCCTGGGGCTACTAGTAGTAGAGGTTATGTTGTGCTGGTTCTGTCTAAAACCTGAGACACCTTGTGTGCTTCCACTTGTTTAATTAATGCTCCTCTATCACAGCCATGCCAACATACCTTGAATGGCCTATTGGAGGTTGAGATATGAGGAACAGGGCCATGTCATTCCAGTTGCCCTAGCTGAGGCCACCCTAAATCAGCCAACAGCTAACTGACCTCCAGAAGTGTGAATGGGCCCATCTGAACCCAGCCTCAATAAATCTCATTATTTTGAGACTGAGTTTGGGGGTGTTTTGTTATGCAGCATGTTAGTAGCAAAATAGCTGATACAGTTGCCTTCTGCTTAATGTTCTGTTTCCAGAGCTCAGTTCTTTGGGCCCCCATTCAGATCTTTGCCAGTGAGCCAGTTAAATGGCTTCTTTTACCTTACATGATTTTTCCTTCCCCCCTTTGGCTTTAGCTTCATTCTCCCTTTCTGTCCCCACACCTACCCACTTTTTATCAGAACTCTTTTTTTTGTTTTTTTGTTTCTTTGTTTTTGTTTTTCTACCATATTTTAAATCAATACCAGACAACCTTAGTATTAGTAGGGAAATTTTCTCAGTTCTTCACAAGCATTTTCTCCATTTGGGTTTCTTTCTGACATTTGAGAGGAAGAACAAAAACAAAAAATAAACAAATCTTGACACATCAGGTAGTATATGATGCTATGGAGAAAAATCAAACTGCATAAGCTGATTATTGAGTGTTGAGGGGAAGAGGGCTGGGTAGGGATGAAGCACTGCTGCTTCATAAGGATCATTAGAAGAGGCTTCCTTGAGGAGGAGACATTTGAACAAATATTGGCTGAATGTGAATTTTCTAGCATATATTGAAGTGGGAAGAGAGACACAAAAGTATCATTTTCCTGGTTACCCATTTCAAGGTTTTACATGGAGACTTACAAAGCATCACCATGGCTTACCTTACAAAATGTTATTCATCCGTGTTCACCATGGTATGGAGACAGCCTTCCAGGACCTGCAACCCTTCACAAGCTTAATCCTTCTAGCATCAGATGTATAACAAGCATCTGCTGGGCCTGGAGTCTAGAGAGCTAGAGTCTCATATCTGTTTTGCCATAGGAAACCATGTGACCTTGGCAAAGTCATGTATTTTCTCTGGGCTGGATTTTTCGCATTTGTCGATTGGAGGGTTGAACTAGATGCACACTAAGGAATCTACTTCCAGGTCTGAGAGTCTATGGTTTTATGAGAGTGTGTATCTGGTGTTGTTTGGGTTTTGAAACAGAAAGAAAAGTGGAACTAATAATGATAATAATATTGTTTTCCCCACAGTCACTTATAATCTTCTTGAGTTTTTCATCAAGATGAAAGAGAGAGAATGAATAATGCAAGATGGTGGAAAGCAATGTGTACTACTCCTGCATTGTTTTCCTCCACGCGATACC
Organism: Rhinolophus sinicus; assembly: GCF_036562045.2. Taxonomy (NCBI): domain Eukaryota; kingdom Metazoa; phylum Chordata; class Mammalia; order Chiroptera; family Rhinolophidae; genus Rhinolophus; species Rhinolophus sinicus. The sequence goes on from NC_133762.1 coordinate 48,371,796, forward strand.
CCAGCAGTACCTTTCTCTCCCCCATCAAGCCTTCCTATCCTCTGCCTAAATCCAGGAGTAGCTGGTCTGCTTTTTCATTAGATATTCTGAATCTGCTGGGCAGTGACACTTCGGGCATCCACCAGGTCCCAATTTCAAAGGATAGTATAGGACTTGGGCATCAAAGTTGCTGCACTGTCCCCATTTTGGGCCCTGGAGTGTCCCTGGGTGATAGGGTCATTTCTGGTTGTAATTTTGGTTGATAAGTCACCCTCAGTGACTTTCTATTCACTTTCTGCCCAACTGGAGCCTCACTGAAATGTGCTAGTGGTTAAGAAAACTCATGGCAAACCTTGGCTTGTGAACATGTAACAAGATGGTTCTCTGATGTTTGTAGAGAGGGGCAAGGCTGCCCCTCTTAACCTTTCTAGAGTGGCAAAAGACTTGATATGTATGATGACCATGCAGATGACAAATACATATAAAGATTAATAAAGGTTCACATAATGTGTGAGCAGAGGGGGGTGCTGGCTGTCAAGGAGGCATGAGGCCAAGAATGGGAAAGAATGCCTAAACCAGAAAGAGGCCAGCTTCTAGAGGAAGTGCTGGTAGCCAAAGCCAGCCTGCTTGGGTCTGGCACAGCATACTGTCCCAATTCTTGACGTCAGTGCTGTCAAGGTTAGAACATGCTGATGGGCTAAAACTGCACTGAAAAACGTCATGTGTAAGACAGGGAGGGGTAGGAAGTTGGGCGGCAGCAGCCAGGAAGGAGCATTGGGTCTTCCTGAATGGCTAACTTCATAGCATGGAGAGGACAAGGGAATGAGGAAATATAATTTTCCAAAGAAAATTTGTTAAAAAAAAAAAAGAGAGAGAGAGAGAGAAACTGTCACTATTACACACACACACACACACACACACACACACACACGCACACACACACTAGAATATTGACTACAAAGAATAAATAATTCTGTTTTCATCCTATTGCCAAAGAGGGCTGGTTCTCTCCAACCGTTAATTGCTCACTATCTTTTCATTGTTTCTTTTTTGATTATCCTGAAAATATTTGTAATCTATTAACCACTTTTGACATTTTCATGGAGTGCAGTACTTCCAAGTGGGAGTTCTAGAGCCAGACATTTCTGAGATAAAAACCCAGGTTCTACCACTTTCTAACTTTGGTCTGGGTTATTACATAAGACAAAACAGATAATAAATACAATCAAATAGCAATATTGATTAAGTTGAAGGCTAATAGGTGGATCCTTTTCAGAATGTATACAAGAAAACACAATTTATTGAAAATAAATTTTAAGGGAGAAGAGAGAATCCCCACCTTCTTTGATTTATACAGCACTTCAGATGCCATATAGTCCAATCTTTTATTTATTATAGGAATCATTTTTATAATCTCTCTGACAGCTTATCAGTCAGTGAGTGATTATTTCATGTGCCTCATTGTTCATTCACTCATGAAGCATTCTATTCCATTTCTGAACAGTTGTAAAAGGAAAAATGGGCAAAAGCTACTTGGAAAAATATTTATGGCAAAAAGGCCAAAGGGTTAATACTGTTAACTTATAAAGAGCTTGATAATAGTACTTCTATTTATAATAATAACAGGTTAGGTTATTCTTTTTGATAAAACAATAAAAATTATGGATAAAATATTTTAAAAGAATTCTTATCAAGTTTCAGAGAATTGATAAAAGAATAAAACTTCATAAGGTCAAAAATGTATAAAAAGAAGCAAACCAGAAGACAGGCAAGAAACAAAGTTTGATTTTGCCCTGAAGGTGATTGCTAAAATTGACAAATGTGATCTTTGCTTTTGATAATTTTAGTCATATAAGAAAAGAGAAGGAAGAAGTCAAACCCAGAGGCTGTGGAATCATCAGCTTTAGTTAGGAATCCAATGAGTGCAGCATCAGAAAAGGGTAAAGCAAAAATAAGTGGCTCCTGCCTGAATTTGCCAACAAATTTGCAATTCTTGGGTATCCCCTTATGAAACAGGAACAACTCATACACAAGTTGTTGAGTTAATTGAAGTAGTACTAAACTTGGTAAAAACAATAAGCAGATGGAAGAAGTCATGAAAATTCTTACTAGAGAAAGATATCATTACCATAGGACTCAAATACTTTAGCAAAAATATAATAATTTCTGAATAATATAAGAAACACAAAGTCAAAGATTTCTAAGCACCAAGGGAAATGGAATCAAGAGCAAGAACCAGCAGAAAATTAACCATAAAAATAATAAACAAAGAGAGAGAGAAGAAAAGGAAATAATGCCAAAATGTCAGTTATTAGAATTATTAGATATGGGTTATAAAATAATTATGTTTGTTAGATTTAAAGAAATAAAAGCCAAGTTTGAAAATATCTGTGAGGAATAGAAAATTTTAAGAAGTTATCTAGCATATTTTCAAATGTAACATTTATAGAACAAAAAAATATAATAAATAATTAACATTTTAAAGTATGGGTTTACATGCAGATTAGATATAATCTGAGACATAATTAGAAGAAACCCTAGAAGAAATTATCCAGGATGTAACATGAAGAGACAGTAGATGAAATGCAGAGGTAGGTCAAGAGGTGGGACAAAACGAATGAGAAGGTCTAAAATATTTTTAATTGTAGTCATTAATGGTTAGAATGAAAGTGTGATAGAGATAATATTTGAACAGATAATAACAGAATTTTTCAGAACTGATAAAGTCAAAATTTAGAGATTGGGGAAATCTCTAGCAAGGTACATAAAAAGGCATTTGAGTCTAATCATACCATAGTGAAATTTCAGAACTGCAAAAAAGAAGAAAAATCTTGAAAACATACAATAAAAAAGGTTATATTTAATAAAAAGGCTGACAGCTCATTTCACAATAACGATGAAAGCCAATAGCAATGGAACGATTATCTTTAATGTGCTAAAGAAGGGAATTGTTAACATGAAAATCTATACCCAGTTTAATGCACCTTTTATATGAAGAAATTAAAATTATTTTCAGGCAAACAAAAACTGAGAACATTTGCCACCAGCAAACCCACACTAAAGGAAATGTTAAAGAATGATCTTGAAGCAGAAGCAAGTTGAACCCAGAGAGAAGATTCAACGTGCACAAGGAAATGAAGACCTAAGAACATAGTAAATATGTGCATAAATCTAGCACAACATACAAAATAACAATAATTATATATATATATTAATAAGGTATTAGAGATTAAAATAAAATTATAATACAAAATAACATTAACAGATCAACTTGGGTTGGGATCAAGGAACTTAAAATATTTTAAGACATAATTTCTAGGAGGTTTTAGAAGTACTGATTAATTTTATGCTTTGATCAGTATTCATGTTTTAATTTCTAGCATATCATTTCCAAACAAGTATAAGGACATTTTGCAATAAAAAATAAACTAAGAGATCACAAACATGGAGGGAAATGAAGCAGAGCAGGTAGAAGAAAAGTAAAATACAAGGTGGCATATTTTAAACACGAATATTTTAGTAATTATTTAAACATCAATTGCTGTTTAAAAGTAAAGAATATTAGCTTGGAGTAAGGAAAATTTCAGTGAAATCCGGTGCACAGCATAATTCTTGGGAAAGGGGCATTCACATCAGAGTTTGTGAAGATGGAGTCCCCTGAAGTTGTGCAGTGTATATCCTTTGTTGTCCTGGATCTAAACATACAAAATATGAAAGTAAAGGGATGAAAAGTATATATTGTATGAGTATGAATCAAAGGATAGCTGGTATAGCTATATTAATATTAAACACAATAGATTTAAGGCAAAAGGCATAGTTCGAGAGTCACTTTATAATTTTCACAAGTTCAATTCACAGGAAAATGCAATGATTCTAAACATCCATGCACCTAATGATAGAGATTCAAAATACAAAAATAAAAAATAGATTTTTGGTCAAGATGGAGAAATAGATCAATGCTGTGCTTGCCTCTCCATGACTACATCAAAATTACAACTAAACTACAGAACAACCTTTGTTGAGAATCGCCTGAAGTCTAGCTGAACTGAAGTCCTACAACTAAGGACATATAGAAGGAGCCACTGTTAGAGTGGTAGGAGGGGCAGAAATGCAGAATGAGCTGGTCCCACACCTGTGTATGACCATTAATAATTGGGTGGGATATCTCAGCTGAGGAGGTCCCCCTTGAAGGTGTAAGGGGTTCCAGCCCCACACCATGCTCCCCAGTCCAGAGTTCCAGTGCCAGAAAAAATGTCACCATGCTTCAAGCTATAAAAAACAGTGGAGTTTGTGGCTCAGTGAGATGGAGAGAAGCTAGAGTCCCAGGTGATCTTCTTAAAAGGCCTGTGTATGGACTTACTCACTGATGGAATCACTCACTCTGAGGTCCAGTTCTGGAGCAGCAGCTGGAAAGTCATCAGGGACATATAAGGAGGAACTGAGTTATCTGGCCTCAGGGTGAGGACTAGAGGAACAGCTCTCTCTACAGAGAAGGGCTGGCTGAATCTACTGTTTCTTTGTTGAGCTCACCCCTCTCCCACAATGTGGATACAGGCATCTGTCATACCTAAGTCTCCATCAACCTGGCTGACACCATTTATTGGCTCCATCCTGATGATTTCCTGCCCCCAACACATACTCTACTTTCATGCATACCTAAGGGCTCCCAGTGGCTTTTCCATACAAACTACCTGTCTTGGTTCATATTGCAGACTTTCTTAAAATCTCTCAAAAGTTCACAAAACCCAAACAAGCAGCATCTGGCTTCAGCGTGTCTCATACCTCTTGCTGAGCAGCCCCAAACCCAGCTCTAGCAGCAGTCAACCTCAGTTTGCAGCATGGTCTCTGGAGGCCTCTACAAGCCCAGAGCAGGTGGCAGCCATCTGCTGATTGCTTTGTGGCTCATGCTAGGTGGCCTTGGGCAGAGCACATGCTGCAGCTGAATTTGGCCTGCGGTAGGGCCCCTCCCAGGAAGCCCCTGGGCTAGCAAGCCCCATAGCCAGATTTGGACCTAGTCGAAGCATCACATGACTGCCTCCGAAGACAACACATCCAACGGGCAGACTGGGCAGGCCCCCAAGCCCAGCTAAAGCAAATCTTGCTCTGTAGAATAAGCACCTGCACAATAGCTCCTCCACTGTAGTCAAAGCCAGTCCTCACAATCAGCCCAAGGATCAATCCCTCTCATTATTGTGGAAACAGCAACCAATGCTCAGCTACAACAGGAGGGTACACACAGCCCACACAAGGGACACACCTGGAGCACCCAGCTGAGGTGGCCATGTAGACTGCCACTGGGCCACAAAAGACACCTATTACATAAGAACACTCTCCTAAGACCTGGAAGCATAGCAGTCATACCTAATACATAGAAACAAACACAGGGAGACAGCCAAAATGGGGAGACAAAGAAACATGTTCCAAACAAAATAATGCAACAAAGCTAAAAAAAAAACAAACACACACACACACACACACACACACACACACACACACAAAAAACAAACAAAATGGAGACAAGCAATCTACCTGAAACAAAGTTCCAAACACTGGTTATAAGGATGCTCAATGATCTCAGGGAGAACTTCAACAAAGAGATAGTAAACATGAAAAAGGAGATAGAAAACATAAAAAAGAACTAGTCAGAAATAAATACAACAACTAAAATGAAGAATACATTAGAGGGAATCAACAGAGAATAGGTGAAGCAGAGGATCAAATCAGCTACTTAGAAGATAAGGTAGAAGAAAATACCCAATCAGAGCAGCAGAGAGAAAAAAGACCCCCACCCCCCCAAAAAAAGAGAATAGTTTCAGGGGCCTCTGGGACAATATCAAGCATACCAACATTCACGTGATAGGGTTACCAGAAGGAGAAGAGAGAGAGCAAGGAATTGAAAACCTATTTGAAGATATAAAGATGGAAAACTTCCCTAAATTGGTGAAGCAAATAGACATACAAGCCCAGGAAGCAAAGAGTCCTAAACAAGATGAACCTAGAGGCCCATACCAAGACACATCATAATTAAAATGCCAGAGATTAAAGACAAAGAGAGAATCTTAAAAGTAGTCACAGAAAATTAGTTAGTTACCTACGAGGGAGCACCCATAAGACTGTCAATTGATTTCTCAACAGAAAATTTGCAGGCCAGAAGGGATTGGCATGAAATATTCAAAGTGATGAAAAGTGACCTACAACCAAGATTACTCTACCCCACAAAGCTATTATTTGGAATTGAAGGAAAGATAAAGAGCTTCCCAGATAAGAAAAAGCTAAAGGCATTCATCAGCACGAAACAGGTATTACAAGGATGTTAGGGAGACTTCTTTAAGATGAAAAATAAATACATGAATGAATAAATAAATAAATAAATAAATAATAAAGACAATAACATGAACAATAAAATGGTAATAACTACATATTTATCAGCAATTGCTTTAAATATAAATGGATTAAATACTCCAATCAAAAGATAGGATGGTTAAATGAATAAGAAAACAAGACCTTTACATATGCTGTCTATGAGAGACTCACTTCAGATTGAAAGACACACATAGCCTGAAAGTAAAAGGATAGAAAAAGATATTTCATGAAAAAAATAGTGGGAAGCAAAACTTATAGCAGAAAAAATAGACTTTAAAACAAGAGTCAAAGAAGGGTCTAATAATCTGATTTCTGGTTATTTATCAAAAGAAACCCAAAGCATCCATATGTTCATTACAGCATTGTTTACAATGGCCAAGATGTGGAGACAGCCTGGGTGTCCACTGATGGATGAACAGATAAAGAGGGGGTGATACATATATACAATGGAATATTGCTCAGCCATGCAAGGGAATGGGTTCTTGTCATCTGTGGTGGCATGAATGAACTTGGAGGGTATTGTGCTGAATGGTGTATGTCAGACAGAGAAAGATAGATGCAATGTGATTTCAGTTATCTGTGAAATTTAAAGAACAAAGTAAACAAACAAAACAGAAAAAAACTGATGGATACAGAGATCATTTTGATGGTTGCCAGATGGGAGAGAGATTGAGGAGTTGGGTGAAAAACGGGAAGGGATTAAGAAGTGCAAATTAGTTGTTACAAAGCAGTCATGGGGATGTAGGGTATAGCATAAGGAATATAAGTTAGTAGTATTAAAATAACTATGTATGGTGTCAGATGGGTACTAGAATCATCAGGGTGATGGAGGGGGAGAGGGTTTGGGCCAGGGTGAAAAAGGTGAAGGGATTAAGAAGCACAAATTGGTGGTTACAAAATCATCATGGGGATTTAAAGTAAAATATAAGGAATATAGTCAATAATATGGTAATAACTATGTATAATGCCAGATGGGTACTAGACCAGTCATGCGGATCACTTCTTAACTATGTAAATGTCTAACTACTATGCTGTACACCTGAAATTAATATAAAATAATATCGAATGTCAACTGTATTTGAAAAATTAAAAAGAGGGGAAAAAAGGTGAAGGGGAATAAGGGGTTCAAATTTCCAGGTATAGAACAAGTGAGTCATGGGGATATTATGTGCAGCATGTGAAATATAGTCAATAATATTGTGATAGCATGGTATGGTTTCAGATGGTTGCTGGATTTATCATGGTGATTACTCTTCTTTAGGTATATAAATGATGACTAACTATGATGTACATCTGAAACTAATATAATATTATATGTTAGTTATATTTCAATACAAATCTTAAAAATAAAATGCTGATCAATTTCAAAGAAAATTAAGCTCTTTAGTATTTGGGACAGGCTTGAACAAGAATAGAATACAGCAGGTTGTAATAAATTAATATTAAAAGCTAGAAGAATTACCAAGTAATGAAACATGAATAGTAGGAAAATTAAATCAGATAATTAAAATTTAATAATTCAAATTAGTATTTCATACAATCTTGATAAGGAAGGTGACTCAGAATTAAAAGGAGAAATAAATGGTGAAATGAAGCATTACAAAAACCACCAACTAGGAATTTAGGTTAAGTAAGTGTTAGAAAGGATCGAAAATAAGAAAAAAACAAAATGCTGTGAACAGTAATCTAAATGAATAAAATTTAAAAACAAATCTTTAAAAATCAGAAATTGCTAGAACCACAAGAGGATGTAGATAAGAGAATGGAAAGAAGACATAGACAAAACTATACTTACGTAGGAGACTTTGACACACCACTCTCAGAATTGTAAGTACAAACCACCCAAAAATAACCTAGGATTTTATCATATCTCTTTCAATTATCGATAGAATGACTAGCAAAAAAAAAAAAAAAAAAAAAAAAATCTAATTGAAGAAAAGAATAGAGACTGCAAATGGGGCTAGGTATCCACTACAATGAGTTAATACTCCTTGCCAACTTTTCTACTTCACAAAGTAAAAGAGAGTAATAAAAAAATTTTAAGAACAAGATAGAAGAGATCAACATTGCAAATTTGGTTCCTTAAAATGACAAATACAATAAAAAACATTTGGCAAATTAACAAAATAATGAAAACACAGAAAAAAGGAAAGAAGGCACAAATAAAAATATTAGAAGGCGTCATACTAATATAACAAATGGTTCTCACCACAAATTTGTATTATCATTGAACGGTTTCATACCTTAAACCTTGAGATATAGCTTCTAATGCAAGTCCAGGAAGGTCAATAGATTGACAGCTAATTTTTAAAGTTATTAAAATTGTATGAGTCCTTCAACAAGATAATTTTTAATAGGAAGTTAGTTGTAGTCACCAATCTTTCATTATTAAGAGTTAGTGCCTATCAACTCTTTGATTCACTACAATGACCACAGTTTAAATTTCATTTTCCAGATTACTATAATTTATATCATAAATTGCTGTAACACTTTATAAGCTCTTGATTCATGTTTCTTTATCAACTAACTTTTAAAAGGAAGTTCTAAATGAAATGAGTTGTCAATAATAATCTGTCTTAAGTCCAGATATATGAAAAGTTTTTCACATGTAGCAATTACTCAATGATATGAACTAGTACTGATAAGTAACTTTAAACAAAACTCTGACATGTACTAAAATTTTCTGTCTAAATATAAAATACATAAAAAGAAGAAGAGATTTGAGTCCCTGAATTTTCTATGAAAGAATTATTTTGAAATTATAGATATGGTATTTGTCTATTGAATTGAAATACTTTCCGGAAAAGAGAAATATTCTTTTACCCATTTCATATTTATCCATTGCAGCGTTTTTTATGTCCTTGCATCAGCTTGCTGGGATCAACTTCAAAGACATAAGTTTTATATGCATTGTGACTTATATCCAAATATTATCCAAAGAAAGAAATCGTGTCATGTGTAGAATTGTCTGGAGTACTTTTAAAAAATCAGCATGAGTCATAGGGTTCACTCTAGAACAATAAGTTAGAATCTGGGGAATGGGGGTCAGGCAGTGATATATTTCATAAGCTATTTTGATGACCCTGGGTGCAACCCAGGGTCAAGAAGTACTGATGTAGACAACTGTGAAAACCTGAAGTTCCTAGATAGGAGACCGAGCTCAGTATTGATGAACTGGGGTTTGTATACCTTTAAGAAGCAGGTAGTTATTTTGGGGAGCTTTAGCTTTGTACATAAGTTCTCTTGATTGTATGAGAGGAAAATACAGGGTTAATAGAGAAAAAGGATAAGATCAGGATAAGCTGACAAGCCACAATGTCCCGGTAAATAAGGCCAGGGTTCAGAGAGAAAGCCAGTTTTATAAGGAAGCAGAGTTAGTAACAGCAAAATCAACAATTATCGGTTGTAATGCTTAAGACAGGGCTTCCTATTTTAGCGGGCGGAATTATTGCCACTTTGCCTATTCATGAGCAGAAGTCCATCATAAGCAATGCAACTCAGTTCCGAGTTCCACTGGATTTGGGGCTGATTCTGCTGGTATGCCTTATATATTAGTTCTACGGTAACTATTACTTCTTAAACCATAATGTTTTTGAAATTGAAATGTTCCTTATAATTAATGAGCACATTAATGTACTATTCTTTTTCATTATTACTAACCTGATGGTCAGTCTTAAAATTTATGACATTTTAGATTCAGGGAAACATGGTGTTTCCAGGGTTCTCCAGACTAACTCAAGAACAGGGCCTGGTGAGTCTGGATATTAGAGTTATCTGTGAGCACTTAGGGTCATTGGCAGGAAGAGGAGACGGGAACTGAAATGATAGACCATAACACAGTCAAGATATTGACGAAGACTGCCTCTAGTTCTCAAAAGCTTGTGCTTTGCAGTGAGAGACAGGCTAAGAACAATGTCGTTTTCTGACAAGATTGCCCAGGAAATATAAAGTAGGTGATTCATGACCACTTTTCCAACTGCTCACGCCCTCTGTTGGTGGTAGGTAGAGTTGATAAGTCTCTGTCCTAGCACAGTTTTGCTTTTATCTTTCAAAGTCTGTAAGACTTTGAAGTCTTACAAAGTCTGTAAGTTGGAAGGTGGAAAGTTGTGGAGTTTCACTGCCAAGTTCTGTGGAACACACTACATGTTCTGAAAATTTAGAAGATAGACACTGGAAAGGGCTAGGGAGGGACTAATGAGTTGGATTTGGGTGAGAATTTCAGTATGTAAAAGGACGGCTTTTCAAGAGATAATAAACGCGACACTCTTGAGGGGGAAAAGAGCAAGGTGCAGTCCTGGCCCAATGTCTTGTCTGGAACATTTCCTGATCCGGCCATGGAAGTCCTTATTTGGTTAATGTGGGTTAATTTGCAGAGACAAGAATCTATTTGCAAATGGTTAAAATGTGACCATATGCTTCCCTCTGCTTTTCCCTCCTGACACAGAATTGGAGCCTAAATCTCTATGAGAATTTTCAAAGCCAACGTATCTTACCCACAGTGGCCCATTTCTCATCTTGCAAGTTTTGTGCCAGAAAAGAACTCCCACTGGCTTGCCAAGCAATTCTGGCACAAACAGACCCCTGATGGCACAGAGCAGGATGAGCAGAGGGAGAACTGTGCACATCTCCCAAAGCTTGACAGGGTGGGAGGAGGCTCTGGTGCAATTCCCCTCAGGGAAAGAATCCCACACACTAAGTATAATTTCCAGGCATGTGGAGTAATGGGGCAAAATTAAATTGGACTCTCCTTCTATCTTAAATCTAATTAATCTTCCTCTACCATGAAATCACTCCACTGAAATATGGCATTAAAATTCCAGCACTTTAGTTTGCACTTTCCAGCAGCTTTCCATAGCAGCGGTAATCTGATCTACTAGTTCATGAAATCCTAATATGGAATGATTTAGAAAAGAGAAAGGATTGGTCCTCAACAAATGAGTAACAAGACACCAACTTCAGAGTTTTAGAACCCAACAGTAAAGAAGCCGTGTCTCAGGGTAGCGTTATTATTATTATTATTATTATTATTATTATTATTATTTGGTTTGTTGCATTGAGCCTAAAAAATCATCCATTGTGTTAGTTTTTGGTGGAATTACACACTCCATGAACACACTTAAATATTCTTTGGGAATGATCTGTAGAAACAGTGTTGCTTAAACCAGTCTATAACTGTCAGCAATTTATATTTAATTCTGAATTTCTTCTGGCTTATGTTTTTTACACATTTAGGTGTCAGATCTGTTGTTGACTTAGGGGAAAAAAAATGTTAGGTTCAAAATCAAAATCAATCCCACCACTGATTCCTATGTACCGTATAGCTTCAGGATAGAAGTACACAGGATTGAGTTATTTGAATCAGGGTATGTTACACTACTTCTTTAAATCTAAGTCCCTATTAGAAATTTATCTTCCCCTTCAAGTGAGGAAATCCCAGACAAAACCGCTCTTGTATTTACTTGTTTTGTCCATGCCAGAACTACAAAAGAAGAAATCATAGTCTGGCAACAGTTGTTCTGAGAAGGAAAAATTGCAAAATAAGCTAGCATGTTGAAACATTTAGAAATATACCACAAATATTTATGTATTATGAGTTGTTTGTATGTGCATGTGCATATATATGTTTATATTATAATAATAGTATATAAGCCAAGATTCCACATATTATAAAACAGATTTATCACCAGCTCTAGTTTTGTGACATTCATAAGCGAGAATAGACTAGAATAATCGTCCCCTTTAACTTTAGACTGCATGAGTTTATAATTTATATATAGTCTATCTAATTGACTTAAGAAGATGGACGACATGAGCAGGTCATGTGCATGGTTTTCCTTTCCTTTTGAAGGCCATGTGTGTGACGGTGTATGCAAGGATGAGCTTGATTTTGTACATACATAATTGCAACATAACCATTATTGTCCAGTTGTGTTTTGAAAGGACAGGAAATTATTTTATGCTTTATTATATTCCTTATGGTAGTTACTTCACTGCTGTGATGGTTAAATATCTATAAAGTAATTGATTGAAGGAAGAAAGGAGTGAGTAAATGAAAAAGCATGTTCATATCAAACAATTGTATACATTTAAAATAGGGATAAGTCAGATAAATATATTAGGCTCTGCACTCTCTGTTGTAACTACTCACTTCTGCCATTTTAAAGCAAAACCATTTATAGACAATGTATAAACAAATGAGTATGGGTGTGTTAAAATAAAAACTTATTTATAAAAACAGTCTGTGGGCAGAATTTAGCCAATGTGCCACAATTTACTAACTACTGATCCAAAGCATCAAGAGCAATCCTTTATTCTCAAAAATAACAATTAACTTATAGGTATTTTGATGACTTGCAAGACTTGATTAGAGGATTAGGTCAGAGGAAACTTTACTCACCTAAACTGTTCTACTGGTAAGCCATCAATACATTGATGGCGTATAGCCAGATTTTTGTATTTCCTCTCTTCCCTGTCACTAAATTCCTACTGGCCTCACTACATTTTTTGTGCTGTTCCCATTTACAGGCTAAATAAGGGACAGGGGGTAGATGGCATAGGAGGACATTGAATGCAACTGCAGACTGCCCAAATAGTCTACCCGTTAGTCACTTCAGATTTTCAGTGGGGTGAATGCAGCATTCATTAATGCCCAGAGACGGTCCAGGCAAAGTCCAGACAGCCTTCTAGAAGAAAGAAAGCTAAAGGCAAAGGAAGGCCTGTGTCAATTGTCGTCTGTAGTTATGAGCCTGAGAAATAGTAGCTATGAATCAGCCTGTCTGAGGCTCAGCTGCCTTTATTTGCAACAATAAGGAAGATAATATTTTTAAAAGCTTTTAGGAATAAAATGAGTGTTAACCACTAGAGAGAAGAATCACAGTCTGCAGCTACATTGCCTAGGGATCTAATAGTGATTCACTCTAAAATTAGACCAATTAAGCACCCTCCACCAATTCTATAGTCTTGAAAGAGTTAGATAAGATCATTGGTTCCCTTTGACTCATGAAATCCTAAAATAAAAAGGATCTCAGAGATCTTCTGGTCATGGGGTTATGGAATGTTAGAAGTGTAAGACATCTCAATGGAGATCTGGTCAAGCCTTTTATTTCAGATGAGTGAACTGAGACCAGTTGAGGTAAGTAATGTCTGGTGATTCAAAGCTAGTGGGTTGTGAAGGTAGAACTTGTACCAGCACTCTTGATTCTGGGTTGATAGATTGATTGGCTCCTTCATTAAAACAATTATTATTCATTCAACCAATATAGTTTACATTGTTATTTCCCAAGATGATTTTATCAGAGAACCATTTTTAGTTTCTCACAAGGTTCAGAGAAGACCAGCATTCCCCAGAACCTACCTCAGGAAATGCTGTGATTATTACTCTACACCTTCAAACACTTTCAACTCCACCCACACATCTACTTTACAGGTGAAGAAAGTTAGATCCAAAGACCTAGGTTGATGGCTTCTGAGTTTGTGCATGTTAGAATTACCTAGGGATATAAAAAAAAAAAAAAAAAAAAGAGAGAAAGAAAAAAAAAACTATGCCACCTCCAGCCTATCCCCCATCCAGACCAATAAATCACAATCTCTAGGGATAAGGCATAGACACCATATTTTTCGAAGTTTCTTATGTGATTTCAATGTGCAGACAAGTTTTGGGAACCACTGCACCAGGTGATTTCTTATGTTATATCTCATGTAGAAAGATTCATCATCTATTGTGGGGAAAAAATGATTTGGAAACATCAGAAGAAATGGAATGACATTTCTCAAAAGGAGGCCCTTTCTCTCTCTCTCTCTCTTTCTCTCTCTCTCTCTCTCTCTCTCTCTCTCTCTCTCTCTCTCTCTCTCTGTCACACACACACACACACACACACAGCCCACAACATAGTTCTAAAGAACAAATGAACCAATATATAGGTCAAAGTGCTCTAGGAAACCAAAGAAGTTATATAATACGGCACAATTTTCTCCTAAGAGACACTTAGGAGACACTTAGGAGATTGCAGTTTTGGTGTCATTCAGAATTTGCTCACTTTCCTCGGGTCAAGATGAGTTCTCTAGTCCTTGCTTCCGTGGCTCATGTCAGCTTCTACTATTTGCCTCCCTACTTGTGGCTCTAGCTCATTTATCTGAGGCTCATTATCTCATCCCTTGAGATCCTCTGTGCTTCCAGGAGTAAGGAAGGCAGAGCAGCAGAAGCCCCTACCCCAGAGCTGTTTATCAAAAACCAAGTACTTGTCTCCACACAGTGAAATGCATTCTTGTTTCCAGTGACTTGAAGCTACAGTTGCATTGAGCAAACTAGTCTCTCTTAGACTCTGTTTAAGCGGGGTGGCTTAAAGGGATTATGGGAGGAGCTAGATGAGTCCCCACTCACAGCCATGCCTCAGTGTATTCTCTCCTACAGAAGTTGGAATTTAAGGCAAAATAGGATGTTCTCCCAAGTACTCATTCTCATACTCATATTCAAAAATCTTCCTTTCTGGAGGAAATTGTTCTGTGGGGTTTAGGAAAGGAGAGCCAAGAAATGCTTGTTCTGAAAAGCAAAGGACCGGGTCAATAAGAGAAGAGCTAGAGCCTTCATAAAAAGAAAATCTCAAAGCATTTAAGATCTCTTCGACTGCCGTAGTGACAGACCTATCAAAATAAACAGACCACAATGTTCCATTGCGGTGGAGGAAATACCACTTGAAAATCCTGGGAAAGTGACCACGGGAAGAGCTCTCCCAAGGAGAGTCACTCCAATTAAGAGAGGATAGGAGGGGAGGGAAGATGTGCTGCCCTTCAGGAGAAAGGGAATGGACTGACGACATTTCCACTGCTACACAACAAGGAATTTACATTTATAAAACATCCAGTTTTTACATGTGAGTAGCCTGACACTCCAGGGCATACAAGTGGTCACTGGGTATTACCATCCTATGTCCAACTGATACTGATTTCAGAAACCATGTTTTCAGATGCTTTTGCTTCTGGAACACCATTCCTAGGCCCGTGTTAACAAAAAATGAACAGCCATAATGTATTCCTGTGTGAGAGAACAGAAAAGGACAGGGAGGAGAGAGAGAGATTGAGATGCCCACGCTAAGAAGACAGAGATAAATCAAAGAATATTCAAGTGATATCTTCACCACCAGATGGGAGCATTATGGTCTATTGATTTTCAAAGGTTTTCCACAAGGACAATAGAATACATCTTTAGGGTTTGGGGATTTTGCTTCATGATAGCACTAGCTCTACCCTTATTGACACAGTCCTTTGGTTTTTCAGAGCAACTCTTCTTTCTAAATTTCAAAAATGGAAATTGAGGGACTACTAAGTGACAAGCAATGAAGTAGATGAAGGTAAACTCATGAGATTTATCTTTACAGATGAACAATTAAATACCTCTGCTCCTTGCTTTTAAGAACATCCATGCTCCTGGTTTTCGAAAATAATGTCAAAGTTTTTAAGACAGTTGCTTCCCTGCCAACATTTTGAGCCATTTTCTTTGGCGGGGGTGGAAACATGACTGAGTACATGAGGGCATTGGAATTTCTCTTTGTAGCATTATTTCCAAAATACTTCCTGAAAATTCTGATTCATCTCTCTCTATGAGGCTGGTGGCACTTGTTTTCTGTTGTTTCTGTGTGTTCTGTGTGCTTGTGTTTGTGTGTGTGTGTGTGTGTGTGTGTGTGTTCCTAACTTATCCATCTAGGAGTTTTATTTCCTCTTATTATCTAGTATAGGAACGTCATCTATTATTAGAGATTCCAGTGAGAGAAGTCCATTCCGGAGTCAACAAAGTAGGGCTGGTGACTTTATTTCTGGCAAAAGACACATTCCATGCTATATCTTCTAATACTTCTGGGTAATAGAACCATAATTTTATTTTTTATTTATTTATTTTTTTTCCTGTTGGGTCCAGGTAGAGCAAGGATCCTCCTACGGAGTGCATAATAACAACTGACGCCCATATTGCTGCCCTGTACTCATGTCCAGGTTTTCTTTCACCCACCGTCCCCTTCTTTCTCTCCTTTGCTACAAGGAAACCTATTTAAGCTCCTTTTATAAAATATTACAGTACCTGACAACTGACAATACTGGGAATTTTGTCTAGGACCTTTTACAGTGGCTCTGATTTGGGGGGGAATCAGCACCTCTGGACTTTCAAAAGAGATACAGTAAAATCACTAGGTGAGTCTCTAAGGAGGACAGGACTGTGTAACCTACATATATCACTACCTGCTTTGATCACACATCCCCATGAGCAAGTTATTCGCAACATATGTCCCTGCATGAAATGAGAAACAGCCATTAAAAATAATTTGGCTTCTTGCTGGGGTCTATGAATTTAAATGATATGAATGTGTTTGTTCATTTATGTAAGAATTAATGGTTGAAGGCCTGGGTGCCAGGCATAGCATACAAGGAGTGGCTCTGTCTACAAATTAGCAGGGCGCCCTCAGTCCAGGCATCTGGGAAATAATACCAACATTTCTGGAATCACAGAAAGCTGAAGTCTGCCATTTTATTAATGTGGAACCATAGCAATGGGCTTAAGTTCAGTAGACCTCAATTTTCTCACTGAGAAAGTAAGGAATAATACTGCCTACCTCAGTGCGATGGAGTGAAATGTAAATGGCATACTGTACGTACAGGATCTGGAACAAACTAGAGCTGAACAGAAGTTGGTTCCTTTTTCTTAGCATGGTAAGTCTTTTATCCCCTAATTCATAAGAGCCACTTCCATATTCTTCCATCTGACCTTCTTTTGGTCAATAACAGCTGTTCAGAGAGATTTAAGCTTCTTAGAAGCAAGACCCATTGGCCTTCACCTGCCAACAGACATTTCATTGCCTTAAAAGGAGCTCTGTGCTCTGTGAGGAGGAGAAAGGGATGCTGCTTCAGACCAGGGTGAATCTACTGCTCATTCCTCCTTGTAATTTAAAGGGTTAATTGGCTTTCATGTTGCTCCCACGGAGAACCGCTGTTATTATGGAATGCAGGTTCCCACAAAAATAGAGAGATTCTCTTTTCAAAGCATAAACTGGCAAGACCATAGTTAATTTCCATGAGAGTCAAGAGAGCAAAATTCTGTGTAAGTCTTTGAAAATTCACTTGGGACACTTTATGTCTGAGAGACGGTACTTAAAAGGCAGGAATCCCATACCTTGAATTCACTTTCCCATGAAAGGCTGCAGGAGTTACTGCAGGAAACAAAAAGCAATTTACCTTTACCCTAACCAACCCTACACCCCCCTTCTCCAACCTCCTGTCACCCACTCCAGTCCACTACCTGAAAAAATTCTAGCGTTGGGAAGTAACTTGCTTTAACTCTTTGCTACTCAAAGTGTGGTCCCTGGACCTGTAGCTTTGCCCTCACTTGGGAGCTTGTTACTAAATGCAGAGTCTTGGGCCCCACTCAGACCTACTGAATCAGAGTCTGCATTTTCACAAGATCCTCGGGGATTCTCATGCACCCTGAAGATTGGAGAATGGGCCTTCAGTTGGCATCCATATAGAGGAGCCACATAAAGTTGTGTTTCTTAATCTTGGAAATGCTGATTGAAGCCCTGTTGACTGTGGGTCTTTTATGTCTATTTTTCTGTTGTAGAAGAGTATTTACCACAAATGAACACCATGACATCAAGCCGTCATGTGGAAAATTTAGACTCTGAGAGTTTTAGAACTATGCATTGTTGATCACAGGTCTTATGTTATATGTAGGCCCACTGGAAAACTGCCTGTACATGCAGCAGCATTTTTGACTTTATAATGTCTTCATCTAATGGGGATTATATCACTTTTGCTTGTGAGTAATACAGGACAGTTTTGAAAATCATCCTTTACTTTTGTTTTCTTGCAGTAGTGGTTTTATATAGGCCTCTGGGTAAAGTAGATACTAGTTGGCTGACCTAAACTATACCAGGAAAACCAAACAATGAAAAAAAATCTACGTAAAATTTAAACACAGTCAGATGTTAGGGATACCTTGAAAACTTCAAGATTTTTTTAAAATTCCTTTATTTATTGTTGTTTTTTAAACTGAGACAACAATAAGGATTAATAAAATACAGTTGAGCATGCAAAATATGCAGGTAATATTTAAGTATAATTATATCATGAAGCTTAATTAAATCATGAAGTCATGGATTTTTCTGACTAATATGTAAACATCATTTACTAGCAAATAGATGTTGAAGGTTGGCAATATGCAGATTATGTTACAGGTCTCTTAAGGAATATGAAATAAAGACATTAGTTTCCTTTGACTAGAAGGGATGCATGTGTTTATAGCTCATCATCACCCATTACCAAAGAAAGAAAGCCAAAAAAGGGAGGGATGCAGAAGTAGGAGAGGGGTATTCTGGTTAGGGCCATGGGAGGACCTCATTACTGAAGGTACTACTCAACAGAGATTTTAATCAGAGACTTGGCTTACTTGGCCATCCTGACCTTCCTGAGCCTATATATTACAACCCATATATATTCTGTCACCCAGAAAAAGTTGAAGCGGAGAGCCTTTGGTTGGATTAGGGGCAAAACCCTTCCACTCATGGGAAATAGGAGAAGTGAGTTGGCGGACATGGGCTGCAAATCCCTGACAGGCACGTCCCATCACACTGTGGTATAATGTGGCCCGGTATGCTTTGAAGGCCTCACATGGCAGTGGTCTTGACATGTCTTTCAGTGGACACTGATT
Source organism: Rhinolophus sinicus (assembly GCF_036562045.2). Classification (NCBI taxonomy): domain Eukaryota; kingdom Metazoa; phylum Chordata; class Mammalia; order Chiroptera; family Rhinolophidae; genus Rhinolophus; species Rhinolophus sinicus. Next base: position 48,390,826 of record NC_133762.1, read on the forward strand.
TTTATCACCAATCCATAACAAACTATTTTGCCAACATAAGGAAAAACAGGGAGGGGGCAAAGGAGAGGAGTGGGGTAGCCAGCTGATAACAGTCTGCATTTAGAAAGAGTTTACAAAGATCGATTTAAGCATATCTCAGGGACCTCATCTGGCTGCCAGCTAATTGCTTTGGGATTTTCACGTGTACACAGTGGGAGACTGAAATCATACATGGTGCTTCTGAGTTTCTAGTTATTAAAAAAAGCTTGCACAGAGGCAAAACAAACTTGTAATACTTGGTGTTTATATCAATTTATACATGTGCAAACGATTGTTAAAGCTCATGGAACTGTATACTTAGATCTGTGCATTTTACCTTCTATAGATTATATCTCAATAAAAATAAATAAATAACTTAGCTGTGGAGGGGTGATGAGGGCAAGGAATGCGGGGTTGAGGGGGTTAGATAAAACATGATTGGCCAATCTTTCACAATTGTTAAAACTGAATGACAGGGAGTATATAGGGGTGCATTTACCATTTTTTCTTCTAAAAAAAGGCAAGGAAGTGGTTATTGTTAAGTCAGAAGACTGCTTTACCTTTACAGGGGAGGAAGGGGGAATGCTCAGAGGGGCCCAGGGGAGGTGGCAGTGTCTGTTTCTTGACTTGGGGGTGATTTCATGAATGTTTGCTTTGTGATAAATCACTGAGCTACCTAGCATTGTGTTCTGTATGTATGTTACATTTCACAATAAAAGTTTTTCAAATTTCTATACTGCAAGACGCTATAAAATACATTTATTAAAAATACATGCATATAAATTAACTAAAGGATTATACATCACAACCATTCCTAAATGCTGTTTTGTGCATAAATTAGAGAGCACAAGAAAGAGAGGAACGTAAATCCCACTCTATCCCCCTTCCCCATGGCTTCAGCTCCTATGATTGTTTCTAAGAGAACAATAGGTGCTCAGCAGTCACTCAGAAGGTAGAGAGATCTTCACTTAAAAATTGTGCATTTTGGTATGTTTCATAGTTTAGGCCCTTCTAATCACACAGATTTCATCTTCTTTCTTGGAAATCGAAGCCAACGAGCATTTTCTCACTTGAGCTTAAACAAGACCAGCAGGCCTCAAGACCTTTGCATTTGCTGTTGCCTCTGCCTGAGACTCAGCTCCTGCTCTAAGCTGGAGAACTTCTTCACTTGCTTCAAGAACTGACCCAAAGCACTTTCTCAGTGCTAAAATCTAAAATTGCCACTGTGTCTTTTTGACATTTCCTAACCTGTTTCTCTGTTTGATTTTCTTAGCTTATATAAATTGTACTTGATTCTCTCTCTCTCTCTCTCTCTCTCTCTCTTTTCTTTTAGAATGTCGCCTGAAAAAGGGCAAGGATTTTTGTCAGTTTTGTTCACTGCATCTGCAATAGTGCTTTACACATAATAGATACTCATTAAACTTTTGCTGAATTTATTGAACAAAAGGGAAGAGGTGGAGTAGAAATCAATATTAAAAAGTCAGTCTTTGAGATAATGAGCATTTGTTTACAAATGGCCTCTTGGCTAAAGAAACTATTTTATCTCACTCTACAACACTTTTATTTTGTAACTGCTGTAGATACAATACGTTTTGCATGTTCAGGGTTGTGGAGCCCAACAGGGAATCCTTGTTTGTTCCATGGATTTAATCAGAAATTACGTTCTGAATTCCAAACACCACCATGTAAACCAGCCCTTGAACTGTGATTTCTTAACGTGTTAGAACCCTACCTCACTTCACCCCCAGGTCGAGTTGTCTACTTCACAGGCACTCTCCAGATTTCTATTACTGCAATCTTTACACCAGTTAAAGGGCATATTTTTAAGCTGATATCCTGCTGTTGTTATGAAGGGAATTGATTCTAATTGCCAGTTTCCTGCATTTTTCTTAAACATTTAGCCTTTGCAAGGAAAAAAAAAAAAAAAAAAAAACAGCTCACGATGAAAATTCCACACGTTACTAGGATTACTTCATAAACAGAACATTCTTGACTTTGGAATTCCCCCTAGACTCTAAACGGAGCTTATCCATACAGAAAACCTGAATTCATTTGGAAATGGGAGGAAAGCAGGGCAAAATGTTATCTTTGAGCTATGACATTTGGCTTCCAGTGGACACACAAAATGGACACAGATCCCATGTCAAACAGGCTGATAATGGACAGGAAGCACTGCTGTCGACAGAGTGAGCCTGACCTTCACTGGCAGCAAAACCCTGGATGAAACCCAGGGCAGGAGTAGAGCTGGGCCTGCAGGTAAGGTTGCTGGATCATAGTGCTTGAGGATCTCGGGATATCTCACAGATAATCAGACTAAAGTCTGGCCAACAGGGAGGGCCCAGTGTATTTATCCATTGTTGGGAGATGAGCAAGGCAGAAAAATAGACCCTGTTTCCAAGTCTTCCTTGGCTCCATTATCAGGAAAACAGGACAATATAATACAGAAATAAAATACAGAAACTTCCTCTTTGCCATCATGTTGAATCTGTCCTGGCACAGATTTGCACTGACATCAGCTCCCAGAGGGTCCAATATGAAATTTATCTTCATGGAAATGTGACCCTTGGCTGCCAGGAGACTGAAAAATGTAGCCAACAATAGGGCAAATAAAGATAAAGAAGTTTGTGCAGGACAAATGCTGCATTTCCTACACACAGCTTTATAATTCCCCTGTCCTAGGAATGAATAGAAAACAAATGGATGCAGTCAGCCATTGGGAAGCTCTACTGTGTTATCTGCTCACAGAGGAAAAGGAGATAATCTTCATACACAGATTTGAACAGGGTGGATAATAGATATTGTTGTAAATAAACGACATGATACATACAAGGTGGGTAGGCAGGGATTTTCATAAAATGTTCTATTCAACTGACCAGCTTTGCGCCCTACAGACTTCACTGTTTTCATACTCAGGACACTTTAGCTTTAGGGTTCAGGAAATGATTGTGTGAGCAGACGCATGTGCCTGTGCGTGAATGATTTAAGATATTTTCAAGTGTCAGGTTTACTGTTTTGCTTAGCCATTCTTTTAAAACACTAGATTTTTTAAATTGAATCACAGATATTTTGAACCCAACATCTATGCATATTTTACGTTCACTATCTTTAGGTTATGGCTTAATATCTTTGGTCTTAATTTGTCCTGATGTGTGTTTTGGATTTTCCTATTAATGTCCTGCATTTATACAGCTGTTTTCAAAGCTGTGAAATATTTAAAAAATGTATCCCCAAGGCGAAGAAACTCAGTATAAGCAAAGCAGAAAAAGAAGGAAAAAAAAAAAAAAAGGACAAACATTCTCCTATAGAGTTCTGTCATTATATTTCAGATATATCAGGAAATCAGCTAAGCTAAGCAAACATAGACATTTTATGTGGCAAGAACAAAGTAATGGCCTTTTTGCTTCAATAAATCACTGTCATAATTGTCCCAAAGTGATTTGATTTGGAGAATAGACTTTGGGGAAATCCTTCTTCCCAAAATATCCACCTTATCTGGCTTTTCCTGATAGCTGAAATTCCACTGTTTGAGAGGGCTGCTATAAAGCCCAGGGGTACAAATATCTCTGCAAAAGGAGGAGCCACTGAAATATTTACACTTCAGGGTGAGGTGTTTAATCAACTGTGATAACTAACTAGGATTTCCAAGAGGGAAAGGGTGTCAAGATAGTGGTGGGAAGGCCTGACAGTGAAGGTAGAAAGGTGTTAAAGACACAAGTCAACATACTCCTTATATTTTGAGGGGTGTATATTTTAGTCCATGGGTCTGCACAATTAAACATCTGCCTGAGATTCTCAGAGTGGAAGTTGGGCATAAAAGAACCATGGGATATGGCAGCCTTTCCCAATTACCTGGGCCTCCTCTTGGCCCAGAATTTCTGAAGTTAACCTGGTTTAGTTATTAAAAAGCTGTTCCTGATAGAATTGTTCTGTGCATATGAGTAGGACGACGCAGAAGAAAGTTTGAGGATCTATTCAAGCTTATCCATTTGTCTGTCATTAAAATAATTTGAGCCCCAATGAAACATTGCTCCCTGGGAGCTGGCAAAGTGTTCCCTCACTCTGTACCTCTAAGAGGACAAAAAGAGGGATGTTACAGTCCACCTGTTCCCTTCTCCCACCACATGTGTGTCACCACATGGCCAAGGAGAAGGCAGAGTTGCCCTGGGCATGGGGGAACCCTCGCCCTTGTCACACAAGCATGATGCTGTAGTCATGTGGTAGGTAAATCAGATTATGAGGATGCAGGAGCTATGGGCTTAGTGCAAGTGGATTGTCCTTCTTGAGTCTCTAGGAATCTGTCTGTAAGGTGAGCTATCTACATACCTTTGCATTTCAGTCAATTACATCCCCTTCACAATTTTACTATGTTTATGAACACCACATGTATAATCACTTAGACATTCTTAACTTCCTTTCTTTCACTTCTTTGACCCTGAAATAGAACCTAAGCTCACCCCACTTCTTCCTTTAAGGCATTTACCACAATTTTAAATTGTGTTTATTTGTTTGCCTGACATACTGGTCAAGATCAATAAATAATTGTTGAATTTTACTTGTTTAATATTGTCAAAGGCTAATTATTTTGTTTTGTTTTTCAACAACTTAAAACATGGCTCACCCACAAAAATAGAATAAACAAGTGTCAACAATTTCAAATCCATGATAAGGGATATCAGGGCCATGGAAAACTAAATCCAAAGAAAAATAGAACATCAGAGGTCATTACAGGCATTTGACAAAGAGGGACTAAGATGTCTAGGTTAGATACAAAGCTGGTTCATGTCCCACATGGCACTCAGGCAATTACTTTAAGGTTCCATGATGCAGTGGTTATCACATCTGTTTTACATGCAGAAGATCCTGGGTGAAATTCCCAGTGGAATCACAAGATTGCTTATATTTCCATTCAAATAGTCACCTGAGGGGTTATCTTTTCTACCAGACAGAAGACTCTCACATCTCTACTGGTTGAAAATCAACAGTATCTATCTTTGCCACTACATGGTGAATCTAATGAGAACAAAGATCGTATCTTTTATTTTACTCAAAGTAGTTAATTTTACAAAGAAACGTTATGCTATATCCATAAACAGAGAACCAGTATTACTTTCCATCAAGCCAAGGTAACACTCTGCAGTTGGTACAACAGGCCAGTGATGTGTTCAACAGAAAGGTGAAAGCAAAGCATAAAGGTTTCTTTAGTGTTGGTAAAGCATACAGTTTACTAGGCACAGCTTTGCAGAGGAGGCACAGAAAGCTTCCTTGGTGGAAGGGCACTCTTTCCTGGTCCTCAGGTGCCCATCACTGAAAATGTCTGCTTTCTGGACCAGCTAAAGCCAAAGTCCTTTTCCCAGTTGGACCATGCTCTTATTAAACTTCAGTTCTAGGGTTGCTCGGGGTCTATTCTGGGTGTCAACATAAACCTGTTATTGCAATGAATACTTTTGCCTGCCAAAGGCTCTTAATCTGGAGCTTGCTCTCTCTTTGTTACAAAGGGAGCTTAGCAAGTGTTAGAGAGGTGTTGAGGACATCCTAGCACCACACTGAGATTTCCCTCATGACATTAGCAGGGTGGTTGACCAAGAATAAGAAGTGAGTAACCATCTCACTGACTCTAATTTTTTAAATAGCACATTTATTCCACACATTGTGAAACACAGAGCTAGAAATGATAGCTAACACTCTTTCTTGCTCTAACGTTCTTGTTATTACCTGAACAGCATTCTAGAGATAAAAGAGACTTTGGCGAGCTTCTCATCCAAGACTTTGGCGAAAAAGTTCAGATACGTGACATAGGGACAGAGATTAGAATTCATGACTTCTAAATATAGTCCAGTGTTCCTACCAATCGAACTATGGCTTCTCTTAGCAGAATTCAGTGTAGCTTTTTCTTTTCCATCAAGTATTATTTCTCAGTTGATGGGTCTAGTCAGAGTGAGATTGTATATGGTGATAGGATTGGATGGCTTTTGAGACCGCTCGGAGGAGTCCTGGTAAGAAACATGGAAATAGCCTGAGTAAGAAGCATAGTCTCTGGTGCCAGAGCTGCTAGGATTTTGTTTCCCACCTCTACCTCCTAACGTCTCTGTAGGCTTGGGTAAATCATTTAACCTCTTTGAACTTCACTTTCCTCATCTGTAAAATGGGGATAGTATTCAGGCTTCTGTCATTGAGTTATTGTGAAGATTAAATAAATAAAAAACAAGAATTTAGAAGAGTGCCTGGCACATCATCAGTACTGTATCAATGCAAGATGCTGTTGTTATTGGCCTGTCTGCCTTTCAGATGGTTCCATTTCTCCTTTCATTCTTACCCTACAGCTATTCTTGTTGGTTTTAGTAAATAGCATTTATACTGCACACAAGATCATATTCTTCTCCATATGTTGGCAGAAGGGCCTGACAGCAAAAAAAATCTCCAGCTTGCTTGCAGAACAAAATCCAAATGGATTGTTTTTATTTTGTTTTGCTTTGTTTTTAAAGGAAAAGATGAACATTTAAACAAAGAATCCCAGCAAGCATTTGTTCCTGTAGGACAAAATGATGGCAAATGAGCAAGAACTTGGGAGCGTAGTAAACACGGAAAAATTGGCTGAAGGCAGGGCAAAATAGTGAAAGAGATATAAAGATGAAAAAAGGTTTTAATTGAATCAAAAATAAAGAGACTTTAAAAGTTGACCTTGAATTAAGAAAAAGTTTCAGGATCACTAATGCATGGTTGTTAAAAATCCTCAGTAGGAAATGCCAAGATTCCCCAATCAGGCAAATGTTCTGAGTAGTCCCAATCCAGATAGCAGCATTAAATAATTTGGATATTTAATGGAATATTCTGATTTTTAAGGAGTGAAGTCAGACAGATCTTCTGATTATAAACAGAGGGGCTTTCTCAATTTCAAAAATTTCTTTTGGAGAATATTTATGGTTTGATTGTGTGGAAGAAAAAAGGGGTTCTATGGAAAGTGCCCTCACAGGGTGATCTGATCATGAATTCCTAACTGAGCAGGTCATGGTGGGTAGTCATGCACCAGTCATAACTTTTTCCTAAAAGGTTTATATTTGCCATAAGCCAGCCTATCCATTGTTCTTATGCATCTAGGCTAACACACCTTTGAAATACCAGAAGTAATACCCTTCAAAGGGGGTATTAATTCTCAAGAGAGCACATCATTTTTAACTATCCTGTAATCCAATCCTCTTTTTGCTTCCTCCAATCTTCCTTATGTTCCCTCCTTAATTCCAAATTCATAAAAGAAGCTGCAAAACTGTTATTCTCTGGAGCATTTGAAATCTCGTTCCCAGGCATATGTCATCAGTTTAACTCAAATAAACTCATAAAAACTCTCTACGGGTTTGGGAGATTTTTACTTTGACAATTGCTATGTGCCAAACGCTGTGGTAGGAACTTCCCTCAAGGAGTTTGTAATCAAATGAGTAAAAAACAGAACCATGCATAAGTAATTGGAATGTGAACCACTTTAACAGAATATTGTGGTCCATTTGTTACCAGACTATTGCCCAGGAAAAAGGGAAGTAGTCAGATTAAAGGAAGGACAATTCTGACACTCCGTGTGCTGGTCAGACGCCACTTTTTCCAGTTCTGGTGGTGCTACTGCTGGAAAATAGGTTCTTGGTATTCGTGGCAGGAAAGAATTCAAGGACGCGCCCAATAAGCCAAGCAAGTGGTAGATTTATTAAAAGGATGGTACACTCTCAAGATGGCAAGTGTGGGCAGACCCGGAGAAGAGCAGCTGCCTTGAAGAACAATGAGACTTGGGAATTTATTTCACTAAAAATGAAGGTGCAAAATATTCAAGATAGGAGTGGCGTTATGGGTGTTCCTAGGCCGGTCCTCGCTAACCACACCTTCCCGTTTGGGGGAGGGATTTTTGTCCTTATTTGGCTCAGTTGGAACTGTCATGGTGACACAGGAGGTTGGAACTGTCATGGAGACACGGGGGTGGAGATGTTCCTTAACCACAATGCTAATAATATTATAATCCATTGTAATTAGCTAAAGCTCACCTTGAGGGGCAAGATGGTGTCCTGGATCTGTTCTTGGCCACCGAGATCTAGTTCCAGCCTGTCTGGTAGCTGCACTTTTTCTTAAGAATGATCTCATCTTTTCCTTTCTTTGTTACCCCTTACCTCACCCTTCCCTCCCTCCCCTTCTCTTCCTGTGGCCCTATTCTCTCTGCCTACGGTAACAGTACCATTTTAAAAGGGACACCCTTGGAGCGTAAGATGAGGGCTGTGGTAAAGCAAAGTATCACTGGTGATACTTTACCAAGGAAGGGATCTCTGATATTATTAGGTAAAAAAAAAAATCAGTAGAGTATCATGGGAAATACTATGGGGAAGAAGTAAATGCTTTCTCTCATAGTTTTCAAAGTTAACTGGATGGAAATAATGAGGAAGAGGCTTTGAGCACATTACAAGAGTGCAATAGTCATGTGTGTTATTAAAAGTGGAATAAACTGTATTCTGAGGTAGTGAGCTCCTGACCACTGAAGGCATTCAAGTAATTTTTTGATAACCACATATAATGGCTGCTAACCAAGTAATCCTTACATGGGGAACACTTAAGAGTTATTTCCTTCTCTAATACTCTGTGAATAGTGGAAAAATTAAAACAGAATTAAAATAGAAGTTTTTTATTTGAAAAAAATTAGAGCACATCTCTTGTACAAAACGAAGTACACAGAAGTCATTTTGTCCATAACCAGCCTAACAAATTTAGACCCAAATTCTAGCCCAGCTCCTTACTAGGCAGGGCTTCATTTCATTTAAGTACATCCTCAACTCCTATAAAATTAAATTATAGCCTCCATGTTATTCTTCCTCATAACATTCCTTTTTCTTTCATAGTATTATCACAATTTGTAGTCGTATCTCTGTCTGTTATTGAAAACTCAAAAAAAGTATGAAACACTCTGAATTGTTCACCACTGGATACCTACCACCCAGTGCTGGTGACAATCCATAACAATACGCAGCACATCAAAGATTCATGTTGGAATAAATTTAAAAATATGTGTCCCCGCTTTGGTTTTAAGTTTTCCTATAAAGTGGAGATAAAAATGTCTGCCCTCAGAGTTTGCTTTCTTAAAATCTAGGTGTGTGTGTGTGTGTGTGTGTGTAAAATATGTGTAAATATATGTATATATATATGTATATATATATATATATATATATATATATATATATATATATATATATATATATATATATATATATGTATATATATTTCATATACATATATTCATATATATATATGAATTTCAACTTTTATATGGTGTGGCTCATAGAAAGTGCATCATAACATGAAAGTAATAATTTGTTGATTATTTTTATGGCCTCTCCAATAATCACAAACATCAATATTGAGGGTATAGCCTGTGCTAGAGAACTGTGGACACCAGGAAGTAGAGATATGAACTCTAGCTCCAACTCTCAAGGCTCTGTAAATTCAGTTGGGAATCTAAAGCATGCTGAAAAAGTAATAGTCTCAGATACAGAGATTAATTTATTCACTTAACTGGGTATTAAGCAAGGGGGATGCAAAGGTAGATTCTACTTGGGACCTGCAAAGGTAGATTCTACTTGGGAGTCTGGTACAAAAGATGGACATGGACAAATAATTATGAAGCAGTAAAATGAGGACAAAATAGAGTGAAGTAGAGAGTGAGGTAAGGAATGAAGACTAAGCCCAGAGTGTTTGAATCTGGGGAAACCAAGGCAGGTAATATTGAATAGAAACTCAGATCAGGGACTTATGAGAGACAGGGCTATAGTTCAGAACTTACAAACATGTATGAATGTACCAATTTCTACAATATTGGCACTTCCATCCCAGTTGGTCACGATCATTGCCCTAGGCCTCACCCTAGCATTCAGCACCCTGCCCACCCAGTCCCTCCTGTGGAGTCACACCTCCACAAACCAGCTAGTTAGGGGTTCATTACTGGAGCTGCCGGGGTCTTTCAGGACCTCACTTGTGCACCCAGCCTAATTGGATTTGCCAGAGTACTATCTCTTATTGAATATTTTGACTATCACCTCTCTCAGGAGGATTTGGGAGTGGGTAGGGGGAGGAGGAAGGGAAAACCTGAAGAAGAAAGTAACAACATAAAGGTAAGAAATCACTAAAGTCCAAGGTGAGAGGGCAAAACGGAAATGGACGAATGGACCTACGTGCATCAGAAATTGAAGGGCAAAATATTACACAAACAGGTCCCTGGCATTATGCTACGGGCATTGAAATCTACTACTTTCTAGCTTTATAGCCAAGGGCAAATCATTTGACCACACCAAATCTCAACTTCCTCATTTCTTTAACGAGGATAATGATAGTATCTTACCTCATTGTGTAGTTGTGAACATTGCCATGTTCCATGAAAAGCCATAAGTACAGAAGCTGGCTACAGAGAAAGCTATCACTATTATTATTGAGTGGCTGAATTCTCAATGCTTTCTATGCACCATATCATTCAACCTTCAACATCCTTACGCATGATTGAAAGAGAGGGTAATCTCCAGGTAATGTAGTAAATGAGGGAATCCACCATTGGGATGGATGGGTTTCTGATCCTGAATTTGTGTTGAAGTTACAGTAGTCTTTCCCATCTTATCTGCAGTTTCACTTTCCACACTTTTAGTTACCCATGGTCAATTAAGTCTGGAAACATTAAATGGAAAATTCCAGAAATAAACAATTCATAAGTTTTAAATTGTGCACCACTCTGAGTAGAGTGAAGGAATCGCACGCTGTCCCACCCCAACCCTCCCAGGAAGTGAATCATCCCTTTGTCCAGCGTACCCACACTGGATACACTACGCACCCATTATAGTCCCTTAGTAGCTGTCTCAGTTATCAGATTGACTGTCGAGGTATTGTGGTGTTTGTATTTAACTAACCCTTATTTTACTTAATAATGGCCCCCAAGAATAGTAATGCTGGCAATTAGAATATGCCAAAGAGAAGCCATAAAGTGCTTTCTTTAAGTGAAAATGTGAAAGTTCTTGACTGGGGATCTTGGAATGTATCTCCTGTGGATAAGGGGGTCGGGGAACTACCATAGTAAATCCAAACTCCAAGAATTGTGGGTGGATAGCTGGGCTGACACAGCTTTGCTGCTATGGCAACACAGGCCTTTTTGATGTCCCTGCCTGATAATTTCACAGGCAATGTTGTACATAATAAAAATTGCATGACCCTGAACTGAACCAGAGTGCTCTGAGAAATAGTCACTACAGCCAGCATGGCATCAATAGAGCTGAAAAGATGTGTAAATAGTGAACAAAAAGGAAAGTTAGCCTTTACAAACCAGCTATGAAAATGCCATGGTGGCCGTAAATGCCATTTGTATAACAGTTTGGACTTGTTTTGCTTTCTTCCATGGAAAGATGTTAAAAGGTTAATTTCAATGAAAAGTAGATGCAACAGTGAGCATAAATGAGCAAATCATGTTCCAAGTTAGTGGGCGCAAGGAAGACTTCCTTGAAAATCGGAGAGGAGAGAAGAGAGGGGCTTTGGGAGGCCATACTTCCTAGAAATTTCCTGTTCTGCTTTTAAAATTTATCTCCTCAACTAGTTGTACCATGTAACTTCTCACATGGCGTCCCATCAGACCTCACATTTGTGAAGGAAGTTCTCCTTTAAAACCCAGTGATCAATTTATTTGATTCCCCGGATTTCTGTATGTCTGAGCTAGTCAGATTAAATATTGATAGAAACTTTGATTTCAAGTTACATCCATGCAGCTCCGTGTTCTCAAAAAATAGTGTTACTATCCAAAGAGAATGAACCTTCCAGGCACACCTGCATTTGGAGATAGCTGGCTCCAAGTTTTTCATCTTTATTGGAGTCAAGTTAATCTAAAATACAATTAAATTCCAGCTCTCCATCAATAATAGCTTTGTTACTCCTGGGAGACAAATTTGGTTTAACCTTCAGGAAACTCATTTTGGCTTTCTTCCTTGTTTATTTATTTATTTTTTAAATTCTCTTCCACATTATTGGTTAGGAGTAATGACTTATCTGTTTTTCATATTGGAAGAAAGGTGTTCTTGGCTGCACCAGTAGTCAGTGACAGGAGAAGTCAGTGATAGCTCAGCAGTGGGCAGTGCATGAACAGACTTTGAAACACAGCATGGTCAATGACGTAAGTGGAGGTCTTTATTCAGGAATTTGTTTCATGTCTCAGGGATCCTATACTTGTTCATGGCTACTCCTCTCTTTCTGCCCTGTCCTGAAAATCCAGGATATTTATCTTCCCCCTGGATTCTGAGCTTTCTACCTGGGGCAGAATTCCCAGGTCATTTACCAAATAATGGACCCTTTTTTTTTTTCTCATCCATCATTTTTACCATCAAGACACACACCCAGACACACACACCACAAGAAGACCTACCATTCACAAATTACTTGGAAAGGATTTGGGTAACTCATTCTCTGAAGAGTGCCTGTGACTCAGTTTGACGTGAATTTGAATTTTAAAAGAAACAATACTCAAAAGTATGTAAGATTTTTGTACATGGAAAGTGTTGAGTGGTAAATATTGATCAGAAAGGAAATTTAGAGTGGGCACTTATTATGTTGGATCAAGGGAAAGGTACAATATTTAGTTAGTGGGGGATTTAAAAAATGAAATGAGCAAATTCAGAAGAAACTCAGTCAGATTTGTGGAGAGAGAGCATGCCCACTACAGAAGGAAAAAGAAGCAGAAAGGTGGACTACTTTGCATTTGTTCAGCCACAATTATAAAGGGAGCCAAGAACATACGATGAATCTGAGCAAACAGGGTAAAATGCCCAAGTCAAGAGTGAACTACACACTTTCACTGATGATAATGGCCTGAGAATGAGAAAACCACATGCAGAGGAAGGAAGCAGCAATCAGAGATTGCACACCCAGAGGTGGGACTGGGAATGCACACCCACTAGCTCTCATCAAAGAATCCCCTTCACCTATCACTTCCTTTCCATGCTCTGCTGCTTCTTATGTCCTGCATTGTCGGGGTGGGGGGGAGGTTTATGGGGAATGGGCTTTCATAGCCATTTCTTTTGAAACTCTACACTAACCATTTTGGCTATTGACTAATTAGTGTCTGAGCACTTCCGTAGTTTTGCCATTAAACAGGTGTATGACCATCAAAATCACTTAATCTACTTGGACCTCATCTATAAATTAGGGTGTTGGATGAATGTAATGAAGGAACCTAGGATTCCTTCAGTATAGGACATATGCTATGTTTGACAAGCAGATTCTGATGTTTAGAAAAGAAAAATACTTGAAAAATATTTGAATACCAAAGATCTGGAGCAACAATGACAAACCTTTAAATGGTCCAAATAATTCTGCTTTGACTAAAATTGTTCTTGGCCATATTCTCTAGGTCATTGGAGATGACTTTCCTGTAATAATCAGGTTGAACTCTATCCCTTGATATATTGCTGCTGTGATAGCATCAAGAGGAGCAAATATAAGGACAACTGAGGATTAGCAAGAATAGCCAGCAAAAGAGAGAAACTGAGGCCAGTATGAAGCATTTTATAAGCTTGTACAGAAAGAAAGATGTTTTAGTTCACACTAACAATAATAGTAACTGGTAACCTTTTTATATAGCACTTCCAGTGTGACAGTGTTCTAAGTACCAGGCATAAAAGGCAACCGTATAAAATAGGTGTTATTATATCTGCATTGTACAGATGAGGAAACTGAGACACATATTAGTTAAACTTGCTCATACTTAAGAGATGAGCCTAGGATTTGAAACCGAGAATCCGTGTCTTGATTCAATGGACATGAGACAACCGTGGGATCATTCACTTATTATGAAGCCAGAGAAATTCACCCTGGATGTTGGTTCTCTTAATATCAAGCTACTGAGTCTTCAACATAATTTCCCTAAAGACACTAGAGAGAATCTGGATTTCTAATTAATCTAAGAGTTGGCACTATGTGGAAAATTAATGAAAAGGGTTCTGATAAATTCCATTGAACATTTTCTGCTCTTGTAAGTACCCTGGCACGGGATGTGCTCACAGGAAGACCATTTTACAAATCAGTCATACACTGCGTTTATTAATGCTTTTAACTTTAATAAGCTCCACCCTTCAAAGGATTCCCTTTGGACAGAGATGAAAACTGAGACCAGAGGGTTGCAGTAAAGTGACTTATTCAAGCTCCAAAGTAAATGATGTCAGAGTGGGATCAGAACTCCTATTTCCTGACTTCAGACCAAGGATTTTCAAATGAGATTATATGGCTCCTATATTTCAATCTCTTTCTGTCTCTCTCTCCCCTACTTTCAAATAAATTGTACCTTAGCATCTGTATCACTCAGGACCGCTTGGGAGTTCAAGTGAAAAGAACTTGAATGATGTGACTTCCAAGAGAGACAGACATAGGTTAGATAATCATGTCCTATAAATTTCCTCCTCAATCCCAGTGCCTCCCAAGTGTCTTCTCCCCTCCTTTCAATCTCACTGCTGCTATCTTGATTCTCAATTTCATTAATTCAACCTTAGATTGCTGCCTCTCTTCCCTGCCTCTATTGTTCCCCTTTCCTCAATCTATGTCCCTGCTACTTGCAACTTTATCTTTCCATAACTTTGTTTAAAAGTTCAAGTTTTGACTTAAAATCATGGGTTTCTAGTATTCTGAGGGTTACTCCATCGGTCCTTCGTGTGTGTAAACGCACTCGGGGCTCATAAGCAAGGGGAATTTCTGCCCCCACTTCCAGGTATGCCAGGTAGACTTTATTGATACTGTAACAACTGTTAGTCTCATCAACATTCTAAGGAACATTACGCATTTTGCAGAAGTCAGTACTGTGTTACTATTAAGGTTATAAGCTTTGGAATGTGATAACATGGGCTTGACTCCCAGCTTTGCTCCCACTAGTTTGGGACAGCTGGAGGGTTGGCTGGAGGATGTGTGAGCTAGGATGACTTCACTCACATGTCTGGAAGTTGACAGGTGATTGGCCAAGTGTTGGCTGATTCTCAGCTGATCCACCTTGGATTTCTGCCATATAGCCTCCCATCTTCCAGGATAGCAGCTGGGGCTCATTCATATGATAGTCTTAGGATCTCAAGCGTACCAGGAAAGAAAGCCCTGATGTGCAAGTATGTTTCAATCCTCTTCCTGCATCCCATTCACTCATGTCCCTGGATCAAAGCAAGTCACATGGTGAAGCCAAGATTTAAGGGATGATGACATAGATTCTACCTCTTGTTGGGCAGGGAGCAATCTTGAGCAATCTATCACACATTTTAAGTTTCAGTCTCCTTACATGAATAATGGAGATGTTAATGTTCATTTCTGAATCATAAATTTGCAGTGAGGTTCAAATCATATGAGATATGTCAAGTGCCCAGTACAATACTTGACACCTAGAATGAACTCAATAGATGTTTAACGCCAAATGTGAGTCCTGTAGCAGTTATTAAAAGGAAGAGAATGTTCTTTGACCTGTGGTGGTTTAAAGTTGATCTCAAGTTTTTCCATACTCCTCCCACTGAGAATTGTAGTCTATGTCCCATTCCCTTGAATCTGGCCAGGCTCTGTGACTGCTTTTGACCAACAGAATACAGTGGAAGTCACACTGTATCAGTTTGCATGCCCAGATGTAAAGAGATTGGCAGCTTCCACTTCTTGTCCATTTACTTCCACTTCCTATGTGATGGAACTCTCACTTTGAGCCACCAGGTAAGGAGTCTGACTCCCCTGCTAAAGAAAATACTTGGAGAGGCCCAGCGACTACAGAGGGCAACAGGGATTCAGTCAAGATCAGCTTTTCAGAAATCCCCCCTGACATGCTGTGTATGGGCGTGAAGCCATCCTGGACCCTTCAGATCAGCCCAGTTGCCTGCTAAATACCAAGAGTGACCCCAGATGACATCACATGAAGCAGAAAAATTAGCCAGAGGAACCCTGCTTGAATTCCTGACTACAGAGTCATCAGATATAATAAGACAGCTATTGTTTTGAGCCACGCAGCTTTGGGGTGGTTAAGAACAATTTACATAGAGCAAGGACTCAGGATGCAGGGTGACTAGGACTGAAGTTTCCTGGGGTGTGAGACTTTCAGTGTTCAAACCAGGAAAGTCACCCTTCATCCATACTGAAGATTATCACTGTTATTTTGTACTAAAGCAAAAATGAACAATGGTGAGGTGATTTCATTTCTAGCAAAACTACCCTAAGGCCACTAAGGGATTTCATACCTTCATAGGAGGTGAAACGTATTTCTGGATGGAAACACTGCATGATGCTGAGTTTTATAGAAGACAGTCTATTGAAAATCAGTTCTTGTTGATTTTCTTATATACGAGGCTCCTTTTTATTTAAGAATAGCTTTCTTTAGAACTCTCATACATGGATAAGAAAACAGGAATGTGAGCCCCAATGGCATTTCAAACATAAGCTTCAACAAAATCATTTTGACTGAATTTTGAATAACTTTAATTATCAGAGCAATTATCAGAGCAATTTAGCAACCCATGTCTTGCTAAAATTAGTATCTTGTGCATTTGTTATTTGGGAGAGGCTTTTAAAATTTATGTAACTAGTACTTTAATTTTCCCCTTAATATAAATTGTAAATTTATTCATATTGTGAGATAATTTAAGTTTATTTTTTTCCAAATGACAAAAATAACTATCTGTGTTGACTGTTTAGAAAATCTAGAAAAGAACAATAACGTTAAAATATGTTTGATAGAATAAAGGAATTTTCCCTCTAATTACTCTTTGGTTATCAAACACAAACCACACATGTGCGCGCACACACGAAAGAAAAACAAAATGAAATAAGGAATCTGCATTGCCAATGATATCTGGAGTTCTTAACAACCTGAAAGGAGAAAAAAAATGGCTAGGAGAATGATACTTGGGCAAAATCTAGGGAGAACAGAAGACATTGTTAATATGTGTCTCTCCCTACACAGCTCTATAAAAAGTCTAGATTTCTACAGAAGCAAGCGAGAGGCTTCCAAATTGCATACCCGTGTCTTTTGATGAGAAGATGGAAGGCCAAGGTCATGAGGGATCCACACGCAGAGGGCCTCCCTGTACACTTGGTTCCACAATGGGTAATGGCAGGGGAAAGAAGGGCTGAAGGGGAAGCCCTTCTTCATAGCAGAATTACTGGGTGAAAGTATACAAATGTTTTTACACTTTGATTCCTACTGTCAAATTGCTTCCCAGATGGTTTGTAGCAGTATATATTTCCACTAGTCATATTTTATAAACTGCATTTAGTATTATCTTTCTTGAAATTTGCCAATTAGGGAAAAATGTGGCATTGTTCTTTATATTTATAGTTTTCTAAATTAGTAATGGATTGAATTAACAATCCAGATTTATTAGACATTTATATATTTTTTTTCTGTTTTGATTGACCTATTTATAACCTGTACTTATTTTGTTTGGGGTGTCTTAGTTACTTTTTTTATATTTACTCACATGTTATTCATGAAAAATTATTCTCAGGTGGCTTTTATTTTTTTCCATAATAGTTTTATTTACTTCTATTTATAAACCCTGATTGATCATTCCTTCGGGTGACTGGAGAATTTGGCAGGGTAGCAAACTGGTATAATTTCCAGAATGTTAAAGTATTCTGCTGTCTAGGCCTTAGCTCAAATGTATGACAGGTGTCTCTTGATGTCAAGAAAAAAAATCTCTCTTGGAATTACTATTTTCCTATTCAATCCTGTTATTTCAAATTGCATGTTTCAGATCTGTGTAATTATGAAGACACTACCCTCTTCCTCTATTATTTTATGAAAGTATTTCGCACTGTTTCAGCATGCCCTGCCACAGGGGGTCTAGAGTAGGTGCAATGCTGAAGGCTGCCCCTCATGCGACTGCGCTGATGGAGTGCTTGTTGTTGGTCTGACCACAGTTTCTCTTTCTCTTTTTGTGGATGCATATTCTAAATACCACAAAGGAGGATGCAGGTGAGTAGACTCAAGCTTGTGTCTGGCTTTATCTCCCCTAGAGTCCAGGGCTGCATATAAATATCACCCATCGTTCCCAAGACACAGTCTGCCCTGCTTGTCCGACCCTAGGGGAGTCTGGTGAAACTGAACCATTGGTGGTTGCTGGAGAATTGCCTGCTTTCCCACCTGAATTCCCCACCCTCAGGTGGTAGGGTTTTAGGGTGGGTGTGTATTTCAGTTTGTCAAAAAGAGATCAGTTCCTGTGCTGAAAGGCAAGCCTGGGGCAGTGTTTGACAGAGCCGGGGACACCGGGAGGGACAATTACCGCGTAAGTGGTTCTCACGCTGAGTCTGGCATTGGGTGCCAGCTCGCACATTAACTCCTTTGACGGTATTTTCGCCAGTTTACTCAACATTCTCAAGGGATGGCTTTGTCGATTGTTTCTCTGGCTGCTGTTTTGACAGTCGATAGCCCCTTGATGCCAGCTTAGGCTGTCTAATAAGAAAGAGACCAACGTGAAATTTTAAACCCGACAACTGCTGGTCGTGGTATGGGGTGGCTCCAGCTCTGTTCTCTCCACTTTTCCCCTCTCCTGAATGGTAATGGGCTTTTATCAAATGCACGTCTTTCCTCATTCTCCCAGATTTTAGGGAAGGTGGGATCATGCATTAGCGTGGGTGGATCAGAATCAGGGGAATGTTGAAACTTCCAGTGGAAACTGACAGGGGATGCTAAGCCCGAATGTAAGCGAATACAATTTACATTATCAAGGTGATTCCAGACAAATGCCTATTATATTTGTTTTGTGTGAAAATTTCCAATGAGCAGCAATGACTGGACAAGAATCCAGCTCTGACCTAAACAACATGGTTTCTGGGGGCTGGAAGTGGATTTATGAACAGAATCTGTGTCCTATAGCCACATCAATAAGAAACACAGACATCACAGCTCCATGCTATTTGTAAACAGTTATAAAAGAAAGGAACAGGAATAAGAATTGCTTTCTTCTCTAAATCCTCTGGTTAGGCGTGTATCTTAGAATTCCAGCAAAAGCACATTCCTGGCATCCTTCTAGTGCCCACCTACTAAGGTGTAAACAGAGGTCAGGTGAGCTTTTTGAGAACAAAAGTACAGTCTGAAACTAGCTACCTCAATATTACCATGATCTTTCTCGATTGTGCATGTTGCAGTTTCTCAGTCCAACTTATAATTTTAACCTATTATATTTATTTCCATTTTAGCTGCCACATTAAGCACTGTTTTGCATTTTAACAATTGAAACAGCTTGGAAGAAATAATATGTTCAATTTTTTTTTCATTGACTCTTTAGTCCAAATTAAAGTATAAGACATTAAATACGTTTTTACTTAACAAGGTTTAAGCTGTTTCAAAATCGAATATGGTGATTTTTCCATGCCTTTATTTAATAACGTAATTCTTTAAAATTTTCTAACTTAATTCTATAGAACTGTCACTTTAGAAAGTTAATAAAAATTAATATGGACAAGTTTGTATATGATTATCAAATATTTCAGGGCTTATCACAGTCTTCAATTTCAATCAATAAAATAGTAATTTATACTTTTTTTTTTTGCTATCTCAGAGATCCCAATGTCATAATTTACATTTCTGATAAATACAAAAGCAACAGAAAAGTGAGAATGCAGAGGAGGTGACTCATTTCAAAAATTAAAATGGTCCCCTCTTAATTGCCCCAACCACACCCTTTTTTGGGTGGGTAAGGAGAATAACCCACAAACTGGAGATTAAGTTATAGTCATCTGATATTAAAGGGAAAGAACATTTTTAAAATGCATTTGCTGATCATTGCCACTTGCTTTGCAGAACCTAATACACCCCTCCCTGATAACATCAAAGGAATTAAGGCTCTCTTTATGTAGCAAATGCTTTTCACAGTTCAATAACCATTCCTGTTGCTGCTATAATATTTCACCCACATTTCCCCATGCTCAGAGTAGGCCTCAGAATTGGAATTGCTTCATTTCTATTGAAAACACCTTCATTTCTCCTTGCTACATTTTAGCACCCCTCTCCAAATATTTGCAGGCCAAAATCATTCTATTACTCAAAAAAGTGGAAAAATAATTTCTCTGCTTTGGTGTCTAGTTTCTGAGACACGGAGACTAAAAATGCCCTGTGGTGGTGTTCTCACTCATTTTCCTCTAGCTGTTTAAAGAGCCGAACCAAGAGGCAGTGAGTGAGCGGTTTGACACATGAACCAGAAACAAACAGCAAAAGACAGGAATCAAGAGCCCTAATGTGCCCGCAATAGAAACCATTGTGTGAGGCACTTCCTGGGAATTATTTAGGGATTATAGTGTCAAAATTGTTTAATCTGTAGGAAATACCCCAGGCCTTCAATTCACATCAGCAAATATGTATTAAGTGCTTACTTTGTGCTCAGGACTGAGTTAAACACTTAGGGAAACAAAAAGAAAATATAACTGTACTGCTTGATAAACAGAAGTGTGAGTGGATTTTATTGAAGGAGGTAAAAAGTGGTGTAACCAAGTGAAAGCTCACTCTGGTCACTGTGGGACAGCCAGTAAATTGAGTGATAAGAAGTTGGGGCAAGGGAAGTGAATTTATTCAGAAAGCCAGCAAACTCAAGATGGCGGACTAGTGTCCTAAAGAGCCATTTGGAGAAAGTACAGAATTCAGGCTTCTTCCATGTCAGGGGAAGGGGGGTGGGAGGAGTTTGCGGTCAGGAGGTGATTGATGGCCACAGACATCTGGACATCAGTAACGGTCCAAGGGGGATGGTGAAACTTCAAACTTTGGTTGCTGTGGTCTCAGTCATGAGATTCCTATAAATCTTTTAATAAATAATAATTATTTTGTACATACCTTGCTTATCTCCGTGGGGAGGTCGTTTCAAGCAGGGAGGTTGTTTTGGTAATTTCTAGGCTTCATTTAATGATTAGCATATCTACCTGCAGGACTAAGCAGAAGTTGCTAAGGGACATGTGAGGCTTGAGCAAGATGGAGCCAGAAAGACTGATTATTCTAGTACATTGGGGCACATGCCTCTGTACATATATTATTTTCTTCATATCTTAATAATATTGCAGGTGGGTCTTCTTGACTCTTTCCTAGATCTATCTTAAATAAAACTAAAGAAAACAACAACAAAAAAAGTTTTACTCTAGATTAGTTGTTTTAATTTTCAGTTTCAGAAACAAACACCCTGATGGTTTTGAAACTTAAGGAGGAATCATTAAAAATCAACATCTGTCAGAAAGAGCAAAAACAGGAGGAGGCAGGACTTAAAAAGACTTTCAGATCCTTAAAAGGACTGCTATGAAGGCATAAAGGAAAAAAAAAAAAGATGAATGGGAAAGGAAACTAGTATTTTGTATGATTTATTTTAGCAACACCAGAGAGAAAAAGTTTGAGGGAGACCCATGAGTCTCTAACATTTAGGAATGTTTTACCCGTTTTGTTTTTCTTTTTTATTCTACAAAATGAAAAGACTCCAATCTAATTTTTTCATTAAATCACCTAGATAGTTCTCAGATTTCTCAACCCACTCCCACTCCTCTTTTAAGGAAAGATTCAGCCATGCTTGTTGTTTTAAAAGGTTTCTAATCACAGGAGAACCACATTCAACTTTGCTCATTTCCTGTGCCAATTAACAGACAGGAGTGGTTGTCTCCCCACTGTTACCACAAGGAATTCCAGGGACTGACCCTTTCAAACTTGACTCTCAGTGCCTGGGAAAGTGGCATCATTTTTGGAAAGAGACAGGAAGTTGGAAATCCTGAGAGTTACAGCCCAAGAGCCTGAGAAACAGGAGGGCAGGGACAGCTTATAGGCAAAGAGAGTGGAAGCCCCAGGAGTGAAGAAAACTTTATTTTTATTTCTCAATTTTATTCTGCAATGAAAGTCTAGGTCCTGAGAATAAAACAACAGAAAAATTACCTTGTTTTATTGGGCACTCAAGGAGGTTCCTCGTTCTGAGTACTATATAAATCTACAAAAAAGGGTATAAGTGTTCTGATTCCCAGAGTTTAGATGAAGAGAAAGAGAACTCCAGAGGTTGGCCCTGCAGGGTTGGAACAGAGATCAAATGGGAAGTTCAGGGTTCTAGTGGAGGCCAGGGCCCCATACTTACAGCTGCTCTGACCTCCTTGGAACCCAGAAGGAGGCTGCGCAAAGGGAGTAAAGGTACCTGAGAGAACATGAGACAAGTCTAAGAAAACTGGGAAGTTCTGCTGATTTGGGCCAGGCTTAGATAGTTGCAGTGGGGCTCCTGTAAATGATCAATTTCAGCAGGCAGTGGGCTAGATGACGGCTGTTCTAGGATGGCTTAGTAGAGAAGACTCAGCTCTGTTCCATGTGCTCTCATCCTCCAGCAGGCTTGCCCAGGCTTGCTCTCATGGTGGTAGTACAGCTCTAGGAGAGAGTACAAGTGGACAGAGCCTCTTGGAGATATCCATTCTCCATATCTGACTCAGAAACTGAACTCTGTTCAACTTCAAGGGACCACATGGACTTGAATTGTGACAAAGTAGAGCTCAGAGAACTTTCCTCTACTTTCCACAGATATTTGAATTCCCACAGGAGGGAACCAGAACCCCAATAATGGCTGTGAGGGAATTTCGACAGCTCAGCGGGATAGAGATACAGAGATTGAGGGTCTTTTAAAGAAAATTAGAAACAAATATATGGCTGAGTTTTACACACTGAAATTTCTTCATAAGTTTATGGCTTCTTTTTTAAAATTTTTCAGTTACAGTTGACATCAATATTATATTATTTTCAAGTTTATAGCATAGTGGTTAGACATTTATATAACTTATGAAGTGATCCCCTGATAACTCTAGTACCAACCTAGCTCTATAACTAATTATTACAATATTATTGACTATATTCCCTATGCTGTACTTTACATCCCCATGACTATTTTGTTAACTGCAATTTTGTACTTCTTAATCCCTTCACCTTTTTCACCCACCCATCAACCCCACCCTCCCTGGCAACCATTAGTTTGTTTTCTGTATTTATGAGTTTCTTCATGATTTCTTAAGACCAAGGATTTCTTAAGCTCAAGTACCAAGCAGTCAAGAAGAAGAAGGAGAAGGAGAAGGAGAAATTAATTCTAAATTCTAGATAAACAGTGTCTCTGGACACATAATGTCCAAGGTTTTGTGGGTGTCACTTTTCCATCTCTAGTCATATAAAAATTACCAAGAAAATGATTAGCATGATGTTAAGTGCTGCACATGGTACAGGAAATTGTGTTATTTTTGTTTAATTTAGTGGTACCATACTCTTATTAGAAATCATTAATTAGAAATAAGCTCAAAACAAGGGGCACTTGTGGTAAATCTGATACAGGATTTCTGGCCTCAATAAATTTGCTGGGGCTCCATGTAATAAACTGAATGCAAAAATGGCCCCAATATTCCAAACCACCTTGTATCCATGTTATTTGCAATGTGACTTTGTAGCTGCTCTGATCAAAAGGCTGAGTCTATTTCAACACCTGTTGAATCTGGGCTGGCCTTCTGATTCATTTTAACAAATAGAATGCAGTGGAAGTGACGTGTTAGTTCTGAACCCTGTCATCCTCAAAGGCCTGAACCCCTTTCTGCCCCCTTCCACCCAGGACACCAAGCTCAAAGACAAAAAGAATCATGATCTTCCTGTAGATTCTGTTTCAGCCTGCCAAAAACTCGTGAGACACTCAAGTACACAGCATAGTTACCTGCTTAAATGTGAGAGGGAAGAAAAATATCAAAATTTCTATCCCAAATTACCCTGCAATGGCTTACATTTTCAAAGAATCTTTGGGTATTCTTCAAAGTGTGCACCAGATCAAGATCTTGTTCACATCTCCCCAACTTCCTTCCTCCCGTGATCCTGCTCAGAAAGAAGCAGATTAGTTCCCATCAGCGCTGGCAGCTACCAAAGGCAAGGTCACAGGCGGTAATAATATAGGCAGGCTCATAACAAGATGTTTGAAATGTGTCCCAGAGCTATTAGATGAAGTTCTGGATACTAAAATGTACTCCTAAACCCAGCTCTTTGTATAACTTCAAGTACAAGCCAGCTGTTCATCAGCCTTAGGAAACAAATGTGGGAATAACTAATTAATGGAAGATGTTTCCAGGCTAAACAAGAGAAGAACGGTGTTTTAATGCATGAATAGTTGGCCTCTATTGTAAAATCTTTCTTCCTCTCTGTGCCTTAACCATTTGGGGCGACTTCAATATTAATGGAATTTCTGTAGACACTTAAGAAATTGTAAGGTGCGGTTTGATTCAGTTGTCTGGGAGTCCTCTAGGCTGACTTGGCTGGGGATATATGCTGCAAGGACAGCTCAAACTTGGTGACATCTTGGCTTTTATTCCTCTAGAAACATGTCTACTGAGGGTCTCCCATGTGCCATGGACTTACCGCTGGGCAACACTGGGAAACCAAAGAATCTGGCTATTGATCGCAAGAGCTTGAAGTCTCAGGAAGTCACAGATGGTTGAACCCTTTGTATGAATCTTTCTTTTGCCAAAATAGCTTGAAAATTCATTATCCAGTGTAGACGTGAAACCAGTCTCCTTCTTTTAGACTCAAATATTGAGAAAGCCACATCTGTTGTCTTCTCTAGTATAGTTTGTCTCCCCACCTGAGAGCTATACAATCTAACATATTGTCCCACTGCTGACTTATTTTTTTTATGCTTATCATAATTCTATCAAATTACTTACTGCATCATTAGGATGAAGAAACAGGGAAGTCTTTCTCTCTCATTCAATTGAAGGTACCAGATTGCAGCGGCCACTGGATGTATCCAGCACGATGATGTTATTCCCTTTGCTGTTCTCAACAATGGGGGGAAAGGAGCTGGATGACAAGAATAAGATAATAAAGGAGGAGTCATAGGAAATAAGTGATGCAAGCAGGTGGGCTATAGCAGGGGATGATGAGGAATAGAGTGCAACTGAGGATAATGCCACATATAAGGAAATCAGCTAAGTTCCAATAGTTGCCATGAGGGATTGTTGTTCCACTATTGCGAGAGCTTTTTCAAAAGCATGCAGAAATCCAGATTTGATGTGAATTCCCTCAGCTTTGCAATCATGAGGAATAATTACTTTTTTTTTTTCCTTTTAAATAATGTGTAGGCCACACACAACATGACATTGGGTGAAATGTGGCTTTAGGGCAGCCCTTGGGGCTCTAGAACAAGGGACATAAAGTTGCATTGAGAGAATGCCTCTGCATCTTCCCCTGCAATGGGGATGCAGGTCATTTTACTCAAATGTGACCCATAAGATCCCCCTTCTAAAGTTTAAAATTCAATGAAGACCCCTGTAGCTTTACCACCAGTCCACATGAATCTGTGGAGGAATGGTTAAACTATTCCCAGGGCACAGATGTCAATATGCCAAAAATCATATCTTGCCCATGCTCTGCATGTTATGGTTTTCACTGATGCCTTTGGGTTTGATGAGGTAATACATGCAGCTTGGTCTGCCTGGCCAGCCTACCTGTGTACCCTGCGTTGAGCCCCCTCAATGTGCCTCTAGAAATGCTAGGTTCCTGGGTCTACCTTCAGTGAGAGAGGCAAATAGAGTCAGTCTTGCCAGAGGTGAGCTGGGGAGGTTGGCTGTACCCCAAGGAGACAGACTTTGAGCTAGTTTCTAATTCAGTTTCCCAAAGCAATAGAGCTATTCAAAGACTACTTCTGGTTCAGTTTAATGAAACCGCAGAAAATTTGCAAACTAAACTCACCAAGACGAGACAATAATAGAAAGCAGATTTTTCTTCTTTGGATGCCATAGCTGATGAGAGCATCTTCAGGGAGGCACTGGAGTAAACACATTCTCTGTGTCCTCAAGGTTTGGGGGAATATGAAGCTGGCAGGGCTCTGCTTTCTGGGGTACACACAATGCATGCTCCAGGGCTTTTGTATTTTATATAATACTCTTTTACTCTCATAATTATAAAAACTTGCTCCTTCACTTTTTTTAGCTCTCCATATAACCTCCTCACAGAGAGATCCCTTTACCAAGTTAACTGCAATAGCATACGCCATTACTCTTCTTTCTCCCATTGACTCTAGTTTTCCTTGTAAAACTTCTCATTACCTTCTATTGACACTACATAATTTATTATTTGGCTTCTTCGTTAGAATATAAACTCAGCAAGGGCAGGGATTTGTTCACAGATTCGCTACTGTTGTCTAATGCCCAGAACAATGTATAGAACTATGTAGAGGCACAAAATATGTGCTCATTGAGTGAATAAATGACATATGGCTTATACACTGAGGATAGACGTACTTTAAGTTAAACAGTCCTTGGCTGGTTGTCTCTGAGTATCCTTTTTCCTGGCATTACATTAGATGTCAGCAATGAACATATTCACATCCCCAAATCTGTATTCCACTGGAAAGCTTTCAATTATACTTTTAAAAATCTCAAATATTGTCATTTTGACTCAACTGTTTTTGGCAAAATGATGCTCCCCATATATAAAAAGACAAAATATTTTTTTCTAAATTGCTCAAAATACACTTGGACCATCAAAAGACCTTCCTTAAATTAATTTGATGGTTTAAGTGTACATGAAATAAATAATATTTCCTTTCATACATAAGTAGATCTAAAACAAGAGGGAGAAATTTGTAGCCTTTGGTTATTATTTGGAAAATAATCACTTTGGGCATTGGATCAGCTTCCTGTCTATACAACTCACCAATTTCTAATACTGACATTTCAAATTTTCGTATCATTTTTTTTTACTTACTCACTGGACTGCCTTCAACACAAGTTCCAGTTATTTTTCTTTTTTTCTCTCTTTCTTTCTTTCTTTCTTTCTTTTCTCTTCTCTCTCTCTCTCTTTCCTTTTTTTTTTTTTTTTTTTTGATAACTAAGATATTTTTGAAAGTACATTAACAAACCAAGGAGAAATACTTGCCCCAGGTACTTGCTAAAGCTGGCATTGCAAGTTTTAATGTTACTTAAAAACAATTAGGCTTAAAGTGAAAAGAAAACTGAGTGTATTATCCCATTTACTTTATTTGCCACACAAAAATAGATTTTTAAAAGTGAATATTGTATTCTAACACACTGCAGAGAGGTGGTGGTAGGAAGATGCGAGTCATAGGGTAGTTGGAATTAAGTAAACATTTAAAGGCTGGCTCGAGGCCATCCTGTGTCAAATTATATTGATTTTTGTTTCCAATATCCATTTACTAAAGAATCAAACTAGATATTTTTGCTTAAAATGATGCCCCCAAAGTTTGTGTGAAAAGGAGTAGGACTAGAAAATATACAGAAATAATTGTCAATTCATTCCAATATGTGCTTGGCCCCAGTATTCCACTGAAATAACTCTTGTTAGTGTGGCCAAAGATCTCCTCACTCAATCCAAATAATATCCCCAAGTCTTCATCTCTCTTCTCTACTCAGTGACATTTGATACTAGTGACCCATCTTTTGGTTTTGGCACACTATTTCCCTATGGCTCCCACGACACAATGTTTTAGTTTCCCATCTACCTTTATGGAATCCTTTCTGTACCTTCAGTATGGAAATTTCCTGTTCTAATCATCACTAAAATTTAGTCGTTCCAGGCACAGCCCTAGCTCTCTTCTCGTATTCCATAGTATTTTTAGTGTCTCAGTTACATTCCTCCCTTCAATTATCCACTGGATAATTATCTGAGCTGGAGTCTAATCTCCAGTCCATATTCTTAACCTTTTAGATAACTACCCACTTGCTAACTTCTATTAAATGTCTCAAAGACATTCTAAATGCAACCAGTCCAAAACTAAGCTCATGACCTCATAGTCTGATCTGGGCTTTGCTTCCCAAATCAAGATCTCAGCATTCATCTCCTTATGCAAATCACCCTTGAGACCTTTCTCTCCAAATTAACCCCAAGTTTATTTTTTAATATAGCTCAACTTTGTTCATTTCTTTTCAAAACTATAACCATTTCTTTAAGCTATCCTTTTATTTTCTCTGGAAAATGAAAAAAACCTCCAAATGGCTCTACCCACACCCATTCTAACCCTCTCCCTCAACCTAGCACCTCAGGGTAATACAGAATGGGCCTGTCACCACTAGCTTGAAACTCTTACATGGCTTCCCATTGGTTTCTGGGCAAACAGCACATATTAACAATCCACAGAGCCCTTCTCTGCCTGGTCTTCACTCACCCCTCAGGCCTCATAGTACACTGTGAATTCTCTCTTCCCCCACATGGGCCAGCCACTCCAATAGATCTTTTCCCCCATTCCCTAGGGTTCCTTCTCATCACAGGATCTTCCATGTGGTGTTCTACCCTTCCAGAAGGGTTTTCTCCTTTTTGCCTACTTGACTCTTACTTGGCCCTCAGATCTCTCAGTTCAATGGCTCCATCCTCAATGAAAATTTCCTTCAGTTTCCTGGCTAGGTCAAATCTCCTAGCCCCTCTTCTTAAATGCAATTTTATTTTATGTATGTTGGTATTTATTAATTTGTATTTATTGTTTCTCATTTGTTATTTATTAATGTCTGCTGTCTGCATAGGCTGTAAGTTTCATAAACACGGAAAGCACATGTAGTTTCCTCACCATTATATAGCACAGTGCCTGTCAGGTGACAGGTATAGCATTAATATTTGATGAAGAAATAAAAGGAATTGTAAAGTGGTATTTATCTTTAAATTTGTCAAAATTCAGATTTGCGATGTGTGCATACCTTTGGGTCCTTAAAAGAAAAGAAAATTCTAGGCAGTGGTTACAGCCTGGAGTTAGTGGCTCTAATCTCCTAATTTGAAGATGCTCTGGAGTTCCAACTGGGAGACTCCAGATGGAAAAGGAATGAGGCATCAGAAGGCATGGGAACTGAGGAGGGATGTTGCCCAATTCCTTCCACCCTCTACTTTATCGGGAACAAACTACCTTTTATCTGCTTGGTTGGATAAAACATGCTCTCTTATAAAAGGTTCTGTTCCTCTGAGAGCAGTGCGTATAGTTTCAAAGCAGGAAACATACAGATTGGTGATATGGATGGAAAAAAGAAAGGATAGAGAAAGAGGAAGGAGACTGAACTTTGTAAGGAAAATCAGTTCCAATATCTGAAAACTAGAAGAGAAAAAGTATTTCACGCAGGGAAATGTGGAAAATAATTTCTACAAAATGTTAGTGCCTAACGTATAATTTCCCCATGAGCACATATACATATGGCTTCCATGATCTTGGATTTAAATGATCTCTGTCATTTCTATAACACCATCCCAGAATCCCCTATTTGTTGACATCTCGATGACCTCTCCCAGAGTATTTCTCACATTCAGAAGTGATGTAAGAAATCTCTGGTTGACCATGTATGCTGATTTCTGGCTCCAAATATAAGGTTGTTGTATACACACTGTATTTTCAAGTTTTGGGTAAAAATAACTCCGATATTCTTATTCATAGCCAATTAAAAGCAGCCCAAAGTATTAAATAGGAGCATATCAGTACACAGAAGACATTTTTAAAATGTAGAGAGGTAGTGAAGCCCTGTGCTAGGGCTAAACTTAGACTATAATCTTTTTCTACTTTAGGACCACACATCTTGAAAGCGTTTCACAGACATCCTGCCTGATATTGCATGGATTCTGGCAGGACACAAGACATTTTCAAGCTCTAACACTGGTCTCTGTGAATGCCCCTTCACTTAGTGATTTTTGCTTCTGACCTGCTTGGGTCACTGTGTTGAGAGGGCATGGTTGAAATAAAAATTTCATTGAACAGTTGGAACCATATAACCTTGAGATCATAAACTGATAGCTGGTAACCCATATTTATTTCAAGATCATTTTTATTTAACATAGGCAATATTTATAAAGCATCTTTTTAAATTACCAGTATTTAACAAATAAGAGATTTTACATGAAACTCCAGATTTTCAGTGTGTGGACAGATCCAGGAGTGCAGTTTCCAGGCTCTCGCCCTCATGTGGAAAGGTGCTGGCTCAGGTAGTAAATGGCCATCAACTGTGATTGGATGGCCATCAGCTGTGGCTAGTTGGCCATCAGCTGTAACCAGTGAGCCATTGGCCACTAATATAACTGCTATGGCTACGCTAGCAGCAAATGGGAGCTAGCAAGAAGATGGTGACTGAGCTAGCAAGAGTGGATTGCAGCTAGCAAATGAGGTTGGTTGGCAGAGAAGTGGACGGCAGGTTGCGGATAGTGTGGCTCCTGTTTCCTGTGTCTCCAACCCAGCCGCCAGCGAGACTATAGTGGTGTGACTCCCCTATCTATGGCTCCGTGGGTGTTCCATTTTGGCCTCATCGTGTCCTGCATTCTTATGTGGGGAGTGGGACCAGAGACCCCACATGACACCCTGCATGACACTCAGTCTCTTTTTAAAAGTTGTCCTGATGATTATAATTTTCTAGGCTTGGGATGTGCCTTTTATTATGCTATCACAATTCTCACCATGCCATATTCCCTCCATTAACGCATTTGTACTACTGGAATTAACCTCTGTAGGAAGGTGAGCTACGATGTTTCCCTGAAAATAAGACCTAACCAGAAAATAAGCCCCAGCATGATTTTTCAGGATGACACCACCTGAACATAAGCCCTAATGTGTCCTTTGGAGCAAAAATTAATATAAGACCTGGTCTTATTTTCAGGGAAACATGGTACCCTACCTAAACCCTTAACAGTAATTTCAACTTGTTTTCAAACTTTTAGGACATTCCTGTTTTTAGCAAAGTTACCCTAAATTGCTCCATGTCAGTAACTTAGATACATTTTGTTTCTGATCTTTGCTATCATTTTGGTAAAAAGCTAAAGATTTATATGATCTGAAGATGAAAGCAGAGTATATTTTGCTATCATTTTAGTAAGACATTTATCTTTTCTTGTTATCACATCTCAATTCATGTCCCAAGTACAAACAATGAGTGGTAGAGCTCTAGTCACCACAGGAATTCCCCTTCTCTTGGACTGTAGAAATTTCTTCGTGTTTTGGCTGCTCTAGGACTAGAGTCTTGCCGTGAAATCTCAGCCCTCAAGAGTGGGTCTTCACTACTTGAATGATCCTGAAAACAATTTGCTCCACCTGTGACAATAGTTCTCAACCCTGGCTGCACGTTAGAATCACTTGAGGAACTTCAAAACAATTTGAGGTCCAAGTTACAATGAAGACCAATTAAATCAGAATCTGAGGGAAGGCCCCCTCCTGCCCCACCCACCCCATATTCATTATTTTAAAATTTTTTCCATGTAATTCCAATGTACAGCCACGGTTGAAATCCACTCTAGGTAAGCAATGTGGATTATCATTTTCTTCCCATAAATTTGTTAGTCATAGTTTCTGCCTTTGCTTTCAGGACCATCTAACTGCCATTGACATCCTCTTATATATAATCACTTATTCATATGTTTCAATGACTCTCAACTCTCAGCTCTGGCTATGCATTAAAATCACTTGAGGACTTTTTAAAATACGAATGTTGGCCCTAATTAGACTAATTGAATTATTTAAAATAAAATCTCTGATAAAGTCTAGAACTACAGCAGTAAATTATCCAGTCTAATAATAAGAGCACTTCAAAGAACATATATCAGTTACCTATTGCTGGAATAATCTGTGTAACAAATAACCACAAAATCTCAGTAACCCACAAAAATAACCATTTATTGTTAATGTATCTGCAGATTGGCTGAGCTCACCAGAGAAGCTCTACAGATATTGGTTTGGCTTGTTCACACAACTGGGGTTGGCTGGGAGTTGGTTGATCTAGGCTGGACTTGACTGGTGCAACTCAGCTCTGTTTCATGTGTTTCTTCTTTTGTAGAGAGTAGTAAGCAAGCCTGGGTATGCACTTCTCATCATGTTGAGGCAAAAGTATACAAAGGGAAACATGTATGCATATTTTAAGCTTGTGCTATGTCATGTCTTTTAACATTCCACTGGCCAAAGTAAATCACATGGCAAAAACCAACATCAGTGGAGCAAGGGACTATATTACTGATGTTTTTCGAGTTACAATGGGGTTATGTTCTGATAAATCCATAGTAAATTGAAAATATCATAAGTTGGGAATGTATTTAATACTACACTATAGAGTATTCTGGTTGTTTATCCTCATGATTGCATGCCTGTCTGGGAGCTGCAGCTCGCTGCACTGCCCAACATCACGAGAAAGTATCTCATCGCATATCACTAGCCTGGGAAAAGATCAAAATTCAAAATTGAAAGTATGATTTCCACTGAATGTGTATCACTTTCATACCATCATAACTAAAAAAAAATCATAAGTCAACCCACTGTAATTCAAAGGCTGTCTGTATTCCCATGAAAGTAGGAAAAGAAAGTGAACAGTCCTGAACAATAATCTAATCTATCACAGATGATATGTAGATACATATGAGTTCCTTCCTTTAATGATAAATAGCTCAAAAGTTTAAAATCTAGAGAGTGTGTCTGAAAATTCTTAGTTGATTTCACAATAGTTTTTGTGGCCTTTACAGCATGCAGCCACAGCTGAAGCTTTCCCCTGACCTATTGCTACATCATGTCTTTGTCACAATTCTAGATCCCTGGATCTCTACTCGAAGCATGTACTAGCAGCAAGCAATTCCCTTATCCCATTACTTGATTGAGAAAATAAAGTAAAGGGATGATACCTAAGATAATATACACCTGTTGAAAAGTGGAAATACCTGTGGTCCAGTGGCACAGAACATTCTTCTCGCATTGTAAGTTTTGAAAATCTCTTACTTTTATATGCAATAAAGATTATAGCTGCAATTGAGGAGAGTTACATGTATTTCAGGCTTCCATCTGAAGAATTTATCTAGCAATAGTGATCAATGCAATCTTTCATTATCTTTATCTTTTTTGGACTAACGTCTCCCATTCTTTGGTAGATTATGTGGGCTGATTGGGTATATGTCACACAAAAGATGTTAACAGATATTTAAGGTCCTCGAAGTGAAAGAAGCATTTGATTATGAAAATGTGGTAACTGGGCCTAAGATCATGCACGTACATTCTTTTCTAGTTGCAGCACAAATCAGGGTTGGGGATTTCTGATGAGCTCTCTTTGGTGGTTGTTGTTACAGAAAAATGGATCTTTCTGCTGCATGCTTAGAAAACCAGATGTTATCACTGCTTGATTATTCATTTGCTAGTACAGCTTGTTTCATTTATTAAAGGAAAGACAAGGTTGAAATTGGATCTATGCAATGCATGTCAGTGGCTTTATGTGTTTGTGAATAATAAATAGCCTTTGGTGTTGGGTGTTGACTTTCTAGGCTATAACTTGACATCATTTTGATTTCTCTTTTGATGAGCCAACAGCATCATGGAGTTTTTAGCTTTAAATAGGAAAACACTTATAAGGATAAGAGGGGCGAATATTCCCTTTGGAAACAGTAGGGGAGGGGGGAGGAAGGGAAGGCTTTTGTTCAGTCACGGAAAATGGACGTGTGTCTCACGGTGGCCACAGTTTAAGTAAACATAAACTCTGAACCAGAGATCATACCCATCATTTCCTCAGTGCTAGCAGCACCAAACCAAAATATAGTTTTATTTGGCTAACCCCAAAGTAGGATGTGGGTGCCAGCCTTGAAAACCACATGATCAGGTTTCAAGCAGACACCACTAGGGCTGTGCTTTTGTCTTGAGCAAGAAAGTCGTAAAGGCAGTACTCCTCATAGCACCATCATTATGTTTAGCAAACAGAGACAGTCATAACAACAGTTAACTTCAGAGAGATGTCTGCAGGGTCCTTTGCCTTTTAAGCATAGAACATGCAGTATTACCATATTATAACTCTTCAGAGACAAGAAGCATTTTTGAAGGAGTGGACCAGAGACAATGGAAGCCCAAAGCATTGGCTGGTGGGGAAGAAATGATGAGATATACTCCCATCCTCCAGTGAGTTCTGAAGTCAACCAATCTGGAATCCATGTCTAGAAGCATCACCTGGAATTCCTGAAATTGATTTTTCCAACTGGTGATCCAGCAATGAACAAAGCAGTAACCTATGGTTTCAGCATACCACCATTTTATTTTTCTTTTATAAGGAAGATTCTTCAGGGTCCCGGATCATTTCGATCATCTCAAGTTCCACAAGCCTCAAGTCTGGGCTTGCTGCTTCAGAGATTTTCACGGTGTGGAGTTTTATTTATTTATTTACCATGGAGGTGTTGTTTTTCCCCCCTCTCTGGAACCAGGGAGGAATGGGCAGATGATAGAGTTGGGTGCCCCGAGTTAATGACTAGCCCTATATTCACAAGCTCGTTTACTTTTGTCCTCACCTGACGCCTCAATGCTGCCAATGAGCGGGAATTAATTTTATTGAGGACCACTCCGTTTCCTAAAAGAAAAACTGCTCACTTGGCTGGAAATGCTTTGACAGAAGGCAGAGCAGCCGGTCACACTTGAACACTGTGTCTTCTGGATTTGGGGGCAGAAGGGGAGTGGTGGACTCAGAGAAAGGAGGGAACCAAGCAGTCATTTCGCATGAGCAATTATGGGGTGGCCTGAATCCCAGCAGAGTCTATCAACAGCGTCTTGTGCTAAAGACACCGCCCGCTGCCCTCTTCTCTGCTACTCCCCCCAGAATCTGTGCGTGACCCCCCAACACCCTTCCCAACAATCAACTCCCCATAAGGAGGTAATCATCTTATGGTGAATTGGAGAAGAAGAAAAGGCACACTAGGAAAATGTTATGATAATAGAAAACTCTTCAGTGTTGTAACCATCTGGTGTGCTGCAGGAACAAAGAAGGTGATAATTGAGTGCCCAGTAACTTCTTTTGGCCTCAGATAATGGGCACTCACCCTGATTTGTATTCTTCACAAGAGTAATTCACCATCATTTCACACCACATCTGTACCACATTTCCTCCATCAATGCAGCCTTACACATAAGTTACCACACTTAATTAAGTCCACATCATTCTCCTCAAAGAACAGAAAGGTTTGTGCAGAGGCCCGAGTGGCAGAGAGGCACAAATGAGATTTTAGTGACTCTTGTCTTATGGGAGGGATTGAGATGGATGAGCTGCTCATGCCACCAAGGTTTGGCTCCGGGGTGGGGTGGGGTGGGGTGGGGATGCGCCGCGACAGCTTTAGGCTGGGCAACAGCTGTGGATAAGCTTAGGCAGGCGGCCTTGTGGCCGGGCGTGCTCAGAGAGGGGACGGCGACTCCATTGTCGCATAATCTTGCTTTTGAAAATGTGCTACAATTGATTTGATCTGATTTCTAAGATGCTGTCACCAGAGCATCGTTAAAAGTCCTTTAAGAAACTGGAGAATAGACTAGATCACCAAAGGCAGCTTTGTCCTTCCTCTCCGTCTTGCTTTGACGCGCTTTCCCTTCCAGCTGACAGAAGGAGTACAGCCTGTAAGCTCTGAACAATTAACACAGCTCATTTTATTTTCCTTTAATC
The DNA here is from genome assembly GCF_036562045.2 of Rhinolophus sinicus. NCBI lineage: Eukaryota > Metazoa > Chordata > Mammalia > Chiroptera > Rhinolophidae > Rhinolophus > Rhinolophus sinicus. The sequence goes on from NC_133762.1 coordinate 48,426,208, forward strand.
AACAAGACAAAGTTACTGGGAGAAGCACAGAAATGCTCTTTGGAAGAGAGGAATTTTAAATTCTTCACTTCACCATTTCCTTGGTATGAGAGTGATTTCGCATTCCTATGGTTAGCCATAAGCTTCGCTTTACTAAAAGCTTTGTAAGCTGGTGTGTGTGTGTGTGTGTGTGTGTGTGTGTGTGTGTGTGTGCGCTTTCTTCCTGAAACCACTCCTAGAGGCTTAAAAGTTCCCTCCTAGAGGCTGTTGAACAGCAGACAGAAAGGAAAGCTAAGCCTAATGAGAAGGACATTAATCAACCACCTAAGTACCAGTGGATGAAAACAGAGATTCCCTTAGACTTCCCACTATCTTAGTCTCTAAGTAAATTAGCAACTCTTTTTCCTCCCTTTAAATGATAAGGAGGGAGCCAGTGTGAGGCCCTTAAAGATATTTCTCACAACAAGTGTCAAAATACCCAGAAAGCTCTCAGGGGTCCACCTCCCACACACAGTATGCCCTTCATTTGTTTATCTAAATGCTGACAAATTGTAGCATTTTAACAGCCTATCTGTGGGCTTGGCTTCATTTGCATGGCGTGCCCTCTATCTCTGAGTAGATAATGAGGCTCAACATAAAGCCCTCATTGAGGGCTCCACAGAGCCTGACAGTGATGAATACAGAGCAAGAGAATTAGGTGGTTTAGAGAAGAATATGCCATTGTGCACAGCCCCTATCCTTTTATCTTCCCTGCTGCTCATTTTCAGGTCTTTCAAGGAAACTGCCTCGCTACCCTTTCTAGCCAGTGTCTTTTACCTCCTTTTCACTTTGAATGGGCACCATCTTCCAAATTGTCAGCTCAGCCTTGTGCTATTTAGTCACCGTAATTATCTTCCCGTCTTATCCTATGAAATGCTAGAGGTTTCCTTTCACTGTTCGAGTCACTGAGAAAAGCGGTAAAGCATTGTCCCAGGAGCAGTTGGCCCCTCTACCCACTGGACTCTCAGATACTCTCTTTTGCACTGTAGAGTCCAGTCACCTTCTGTCGGAAACACTCAGCCACTGTCACCAGACAGAGTTGTCACTGAGTACACCATCAAGGTGTGGATGATGTTTAGGGAAGTTACAGAAAGCCAGTACAGTCATGTGCTGCTTAATGACTGGATATGTTCTAAGAAATGCATCATTAAGTGAGTTTGTCATTGTGTAAACATCATATACGTTATAGCTTACTGCTCCTAAGCTGTAAACCTGTACAGCATGTTACTGTACTGAATACCATAGACAATTGTAACACAATGGTAGTTATTTGTGTACTGAAATATATGTGAGCATAGAAAAAGTACAGTGGAAATATGGTATAACCGATAAAGAACTAGTACACCTGTATAGGGCACTTACCATGAATGGAGTTTGCAGAACTGAAAGTTGCTCTGGGTGAGTCAGTGAGTGAGTGGTGAGTGAATGTGAAGGCCTAGGACATAACTGTACACTACCGTAGACTTTAAGAAAAATGCACACTTAGGCTACACTAAGGTTATAAAACAACACAAGAGAATATCAAGTACAAGAGAAAATGACGCAATCCAGTGATGCTGTAAACACAAGATGTACGAGGCCGAAGCCGAAGTAAAAGGTTATACTGTTTGACAACAGATATTTTTTTAAGAAGTAGAGTGTTCTCTAAAATAATGATAAAAAGTGTAGTGTAGTAAATACATAAGCCAGTAAAGTAGTCATTTATTATCATTATCAAGTATTATACATTGTACATAATTATATGTGTTATACTTTATATGACTGGCAGTGAAGTACGTTTTTTTACACCAGCATCACCACAAACACGTGAGCAATGCGTTACAGTATGCCTTTACAATGGCTACGACTTCACTAGGCCATAGGAATTTTTCAGCTCCATTATAATCTTGTGGGGCCACCGTCATACGTGCAGTCCGTTGTTGACCAAAATATCGTTACACGGTGCATCACTATAATTCAATATTCTTCAAAAGTTGAGTCTTCTGAAAGTGTGTACTCAAAAATCTATACTTTCTGTTGAGGTGCTTACATTTTGAAATTGACTACAGAGAGGATGTAACTCGGTCAGAATAAGTTTTCTCCAGGGAAGAATGAATGCTTTCTAATCACAGGAGGCATTCCTCAAATGTGCTATATGGGAAGGAAACTTTTGGGGGGTGAAACAGTGGACTTATAGCATAATATGATGAGAAAGGATCTTATAGGTGTATCTGGCTGATCATTTTCAAAACAAGGAAAGAGTCCCAGAAGGTGAAGTGATTTGTCCAAAGTCACACAAGTCTATGAACTAACCCTACTACACATAGAGGGCTAGGCAAGAATACAAACTAGCTGAGTGAGCTCACAGAAAACACGTGATGCACTCTATTGTGGGTGCACTGTATTGTACCTCAGTTCCCAAGGCAAATGCTCTCGATTCATTTCGTTTTGAGATGCCCTAGATCACGGGAGTCCAAACTGCGGCCCGCGGGCCAACTGAGGCCCATGATCCATTGTTAATTGGCCCGCAGCAAATTCCAAGAATATATTTAGTTTACTTAAATAAACCAGGTGAGGCAATATATACTTCACCTCGAGTGAGTGGCCCGGCTGTTTGTGTATTTTACCGCATATGGCCCTTGGTGAAAAACGTTGAAAACGTTTGGACACCCCTGCCCTAGATCATAAAGTGATCACTTCTTTCACTTGGATCTTTTACAAGGATCATCTGTAATTTCCAGACCCCTCCACACTGATTCTTAGATCCAGATTCATTCTCTTTAATTCACTGATTATGAAGCTGGTAATTCTAATTTTGTCTGCTTTCTGCTTGTTTTCCTGGTTAAGCAGCTATTCAGGTGCACCCTGAAATCCTAGCTTCTTATACTTCCGTATTCTTCTATATGTATTGTCCAATGCAATGGGCAAGGCCTCGGATCCACTATAAGTCAACAAAATGGTCAGAAAAACTATCAAGCCAATGGGCAAAGAGCCTGCTATATAATGACTGAGATTCTTTCCAGCATTCTTATTTTGTGATACCACGAAATTCTGAAAGCTTTAGTAAATGCTTAGATGACTGTAATTAATTCACTTCTAGGTATTCTTTTTCTTAAAGGATGCATTTTATTTTCTTCAATTGTTAATTTAATACACACTCATCATAGAACATAAGGAAATTAGAAATGTGTATTTTACTCTTCACCATCTCTAGTTCATCATTTGATCATTATTAATGTTGTTATGTATGTCTCTTGGTCTTTCAAAGACATTAACATTATGTTTTTAACTATACATTACAGGGCCAAATATTTCTTTCCATTGATGTATGTAGTTTTTTTTTTTTTTTTAAACAAATACTATATACTACATATAATAGCTCTAAGAAGTACTGTTTACATAACTGGTAATAAGTGGCTAGCAAGTACCATGAAAGAAGGTAAATAATAATAATTTCATATGTAATGACAGGTTTGTGTGCAAAATAAATTGAGAATTGTTATTACAGAGAAATACTCAGTTATATCATCACTTAAGCTGAATAGTCAAACGCTTTCCTCTTTTGTATTTTCTGGATGCAAGAATTTATAGGATACATGTAGGACAGGCTGGAATGGAATGAAAAGCACAGGCTTTCACATCTTGACTCCATTCCTTACAATCTTAAAAGTTTAGGCTATTTGCTTTCTGAGTCATCTTTTCTTCATCTGTAAAAGATAGGTAACAATACCTCTTTTTAAAGATTGTTGTAATGACTTAGGATAGTGTATTTTAGCCATTTATCTTGCTGTAAAGTAAAGCAAAGACCAACAAAATATTTTTAATAGCTTGAGTGGGAAAGCTTACAAAAAAGAAGCCCAAGATACAGCTTTGTTCCACTTTAATGAGATACATCCACATCTTCAAATGGCAAATGACACAATTAGCCTTGAGCAAAAAGGGGTGTTTTTCCTGGTGAATCAAAAGCCAACCAGTTTTCCCTTACTATCTGTTTTCACCTTCTTTCACCTTCTCCAATTTAGCGAGGCAAATGACTACTGGATAAAGACTGCATTTCCCAGCCTTCCTTGTGGCTAGGTGGTCACGTGACTAAGTTCTGTCCATAACATATAATTAGAAGAAGTGTGTGCCCATTCCTGGGGGCCTTTTGACTTGTCTTCTTGCATGCCAGCTGGAACTTGATAGAAAAAAACAGGAGCTCCCACAGTTCCCATAGCCATTTTTTACCTTGTGAGTGGCATCCACATACAACCGAACAACAAAACAGAAAAATCTTGAGCTCCTGACACCATGGACCATCATACTATAATTTTAGGACTTATTTATATCTGAAATTTGTAAATGTTAAGGAAAATGTACATTTTTTAAGCCACTTTTATTAGGCTTGTCTGGTTTTTTACAGATCGCACTTAATCTTAATTGATATATCCATACTCAGCATTCCCTTTTGAAATTCAAATGATTATCAGGTTTTCCAGAATCTTCCTGCAGCATATAAAGCAGTGATTGGTATTAGGGGGTGTATCAGCTTCCCCTCTGTGTGAGACCCGGGGACCCACCCTAACATGTCTTTCAGGAAGATATAGAAGGGTACAAGGAGGTACAAAACCGATTACTGTATGTTTTCCAGCTTGTACAAAATTCCACTGTGATCATGAGTTATTCTGCATAGAGGTCTGATATTTAATATCGGTGCTACCCTACACAAAATCTCAGAAGTCCCAATTATTCCTCACTAAATGCTCAATTAACAAGCACTGTTTGGAGCCTCTGGTTTTTGGTGAATACTGTGTTAAGCAGTCTTGAAAATATATAGAAGACTTGGCTTTGGTTCTAAAAAAGTTTCATTCGGAAAGCCAGATAACAATATGGCAACTGAAAATAATTGAAACTTAAATTGATGTAACTTGTAGCAAGAGTTTCTGAGGTGGGAAGATCTGGATGGGTCACAACTGTTAGGAGTGGTCTCATGCAGAGAAGGAGACAAGATCACAGCATATGGAGGGTTCATACCATAAGTGGGATAAAAGATAGGAAAGTTTAAAGACAGTAGAAATCCTTCCATTTATTCAAGTGCCTCATGTGTGCAAGGTTGTGCTAGGTGCTTGTGATGACAAAACTAACCTTGGACAAGTAAATTTAGTTCATTGAAGCTTTGTTTTCTCATCTGCAAAATGGAGATAACAATAGAGTTCTATTTAGAACTAACTTTGTTAACTCATATAAAACACTTAGAATGGTACCTGATACATAGCACATACTCCATAAATATAAACTATCATTATTTTTGGTAACATTATTATTTTAGAGGATCTCAAAGCCAAGTAAGGATAATAACATGTAAATATTATTAATGGTAGCACATGCAACGATTTATATAGTAGAGACGTGACTGTAGCACTTTGGAAAACATAGGAGGGGGAAAACTAAGAGTTGAGAGAAGCATTTGTGAATCCTCCTAAAAGAAATCATATTAGAACTTAGATTTGAACAATAATCAGAGGGGTTTCTCCAGGTAAAGAATAGAATTCCAGGTAGGGATACAGCTTGTGCAAAGGCAAGGTGGGTAGACTAAATTTTGACATGTTGAAAAATGCTGATCACACTTGGACGAACAGCCAAGATGATGTCTACCAGCGCACATTTTATAAACAGCAATTGTTTACAACTAGCATCCATTCTGATAGGCCCACCACACCTGTTCTGATTGGCTGAGACTTGTGCTGAACTGGTTGGTGTTTTGAATATCATTTCCCCAAAATGGTATGGGAGATGAAGTAGGAAATGTCAACACAGACTTTGTAAACTTTGATAAAGAATCAGGAATAAGCCTTGATGGTTAGTTCACTACTCCCTGAAAATCAGACACCCACTTCACAGAGACAATTGCTGCAGTTCTTTTTTGTTCTCCTTATTATTAGTGATGTTCTCATGTAAAATTTTCGATGTCATTTAATTGATATTGGGTAAACAATTTGTACTGAAAAAATACACACACACACATATACACACATACCAGGGGTGCCAACAAACTGTATGCACATTTTAAGCGATGTTATTTTTTTTGGCACCCTCTGTGTATGTGTGTATGTGTGTGTATGTCTGATGGTCTGTAAAAGGGTCTAAACTATGTCACATGTCATTGGAAAGATGTCTATGTCATATACAAATGTGATAAAAGTAGAAGTACTCATAGAATTTCCATATATTCTCCTGCCTTTTGCAGCCCATATATGATTTTTTTCTGACAGATGATATGTGTGTGAAAGTAATGAGTATCATTTCTGGTCAAGGATTAAGGGCTGGTGAGTGTTCTCCATTTATTTTATTCCTCTGCTGTGCCACCATAGAGTGGTGTATGATGAACATCTTTGCTGGACAAGCAATGCGAACCATAAATAAAGCTTTCTTATGTTAATAAACTGTGTTTGCAGGATTAATTTGTAACCATAACCTAGGTTAGCATTACCCTGACTAATGGCAGAATTGTTACCAGCAGTGGAGAGTTACACATTATTATGGAGTGAATGTTTCTGTCTCCCTAAAATTCATATGTTGAAATGCTACCCTCCAATATGATAGTTTTAGGAAGTGGGACCTTTGAGAAGTAATTAGGATTAGATGAGGTCATGAGGAGAGAGCCTTGATGAATAGGATTAGTGCCCTTATAAGTTATGAGAGTGTTTGCTTCCTTCCTATCTCTGCACTCTGCCATGTGAGAATACAATGAGGAGTCAGAAATCTGCAACCTGGAAAAAGGCACTCACCAGAACCTGACCATGCTGGCACCTTGATCTCAGACTTCCATCCTCCAAAACTGTGAGAAATAAATTTTTGTTGTTTATAAACCACTGGTCTATGGTATTTTGTTATAGCAGCCCAAACTGACTAAGACATACATCAAAAACCTAAAATATGTAGCTTTGGTTTAGTGACTGGTGGTATGCACTGAAGAAATATATCAGAGGCTAAAAACATGGCAATCCATTTTACGCAGGAACAAAATATTTGGTAAAACTGTCCTCTGAGGAAGTTCAGTTGGTACCAGACAATGCGGGTTCTAAGCCAGAAACTCTCAGGAAAGACATTGAAAAACAGAACCTTAGTTTTGCTATTGCCTTTTCATAGGTATATTTGACAAGGAGTCAAAGATTTGAAAGGGGTGATTTCAGAGAGAATTGGCTTGTGCAGACACAGAACTGAAAGAGAATAAAAGTGGTGCAGAAATGTGGGACCTTGTACTATGGGAAAAGCTAACTTTAAGACCCCCAAACCATTGGGGTTGGGATTTATTTTCAGTCTCACCACTAAGACCTTTCAATGCCAAATTTTTCTTTTTTTAAATATTATCTTCTGACTAAAGCCAATGGCCTTATAAATTAAAAGCTAGAGGAATATGCTGAGAAGGTAAGGAAATAAACACTTTAGATTGTACTTAAAAGAACTATAAATGTGATTATAGATATATAGAACTTACTGGAAGAAAGTAAATTAGAGACCTATTGAGATTTTGAGAATTTTTTTTTGCCAAAGAAGCTATAAATCTTGTCTAAAAACATATGTGACTACTGAAGTTTAAAACTGGTCTTGGTCCCCCAAACATTCATGTTCAGGAAGCAGGCAGAAAAGTAGGGAAGGCTCAAAGGCCAGCATATTTTCTAGTACCTACTAAATGTGGCCAAGGAATATAATGGATAAATAAAAATATACTGGAAAAGGATCCAAGGACCTTGGAGAACAATGGGTAAGGAGTCTCCAGCTAGAGAAATGAATCAGTGTCTAATCAAGTAACACTCTGTATCCCCAGGTCCTTAAAAGTCTTCCCAGAGAGAGGAGACAAACAGCTGCTACGTATCTTACATTATTCCTGATTATTCTGGTTAATCTTGTTTCTCTTCATTACATAATGAAGAGTGAGCAGAAAATATATTTAGTTCATATATTAATGGACTAAGATGAACCATATTTAGACACGATTTAAAAATTAGCGAGTATCATATGGATATTCAGGATTTTGAGCAGGATACAATGATAGTATGAAATCTTAGGTCATTTCTCTTGAGGAACCATTGAGTGTGTTTCTACATATGAGAGTGTATCAGGTGGAATCCCTTTAGGAAACAGAAGGCACTCTCAAATTAGGATTAGTTGAGGAGGTTTATTAATAAAGGCTTTAGTTATAAAGCTGTAGGTAGAGTGTTAAGGGAGCAATAAAGAATGGTGCAGAAACCTGGGGCCATTATCATCCTTAAGCCCAGCAGAATGAAGGGAGGGAATGGTTTCCAGGACCTGGAAAGAGAGCAAGAGTGAGTCATTTAGGTCAATTCAAAAAGCTCAGAAAGCCAAGGTGACCTCACAGGGAGAGAATCAGGGGCATAAAAACCCTGACCTCATTCTCCTCCTCCTCTTAGGTCTCCTGGGCCTTCCTTTTTAGTAATCCCAGCTGGAAGCCAGTGGGGATGGAAACCTTTTGATGTAGTCCATATACCGGGAGTGCCAAAAAAATGTATACACATGACTTGTAGTCATCTTTTGTTATCACTATATATTATTACAATTTTAATACAGTTTTTTCCTTTCTTAAAATGTGTATATATTTTTTTGGCACCCTCTGTATATTGGTGTCTATGGGCAGAAAGCTGGGTAATAAAGGGGAGACCAGATGTGGAAGGATAAACAGAAGATATGCGGAATGGAAAAGAAAAAAAAAAAGGGTTATTGACTGACCAGAATGGAGAATACAAGCATGTAATCATACTCACATCCCTTTCCACATATTCACAATTTAGAGTTTTCAGTGAAAAATACACACATGCTGTGAGGGGCATGCTGTGAGGGGCATGCTGCAGATGGGTAGATCGGAGCTTCGGCACAGGATCAGTGACCTATACATTCATTTAGTAAAGGGTTAATCTGAGCCAGGACTCAAAGTTCATGATTCTTCGTTAGGTATCATGCTGCTGTCCCAGGACTAGTCGTAATCTGGTTACAAGTAAGTAGCAGGAAATAGAGTACGACGGTGTTTGAGTACCAGAGAAGATCACTCCATATTCTCTGCTGACCACCTTGCTCACCTCTTGATTGATTCACTGCATTAATGGTGCCAATTCTTTACCCCTCTCTATACCTATACCTTTTACCATGTGATTTTGCAGTTCCTTTCACTGAACAGGTGGAGTTTGTTTTTACTACCCCTTGAACATAGGCTAAAGTAAATCACAGGATTTACTTTAGCCAGTAGAAAGAGGTACAAATGATGGTTCCAAGCCAGGAGGTCTTGTGTGTTGACTTATGCTCTGTGTCTCTGCTATCACCATGAGAACATGACCTGGTTAACCTGCTGGAAGATAAAAAATATCCAAAAGAGAGCCAAGTCACTCCAGCCAAAGTCATCAGAGGTTAGGCAATAACTGGCTGAACCCCACACCAGGGAGCAATCCCAGGCAAGGTCACTAAAGATTAACCTGCCTGCAGTTGATCCAAGATGTGTGAACATTACTGTTGTATAATATTGAGGTTTGTGGTTGTTTGTTACAGCATTACTGTGACAATAGACACGATACACTCCGTATTCCTCTCTAGCCAAATTAAATTACAGTTTGATAAGGCTATTATTATACTTTAACAACAGCTTTGACTGCATAATGGCATTAGGTCCAACTATTATGAATAGCAATGTTCACAATGCCTTGTTTCTTCAGTCCTTGTAAGAATTGTTTTAGTTACTTGTTCACATTCAGCTTCTTTAATCATGTTTTAACTTTAGTTAAACCCAAGCTCTTGAATTAATTATTCCTGGGTTTGTTCTAACTTTGATTTCTAACAGGTACAAAATTGGGTAGATTCATTAAACTTGGTAAGCCTCCAACTCCTCTTCTGTAAAACAGGACTAAACTGTTGTGAGAACTAAATGAGATAATGTGTGAAACTTTTAGCACAGTGCTTTCATTCATTGGTAAGACTTAGTCACAAGAGAAAAGATCATATCTACTTCTTGTTATTATCACACTTTCATATGAGGTGTGACACGTAAATTACCAAACTGGATGGAAGGGATGAGATATGTTCAATCACAATTTTTATTTCTGCCTTTTGTTTGTTGCATCTTTTTCAGGGAAAAACAGTTTTAATGAAGGCCAGTAACTTTATAAATAAAATCAAAGTGACAACGTGTCCTTAGTTTATTTATGGTTAGTATATACGTATCCCCATCAGGGCAGCACTGCAGGTTATGAAGTCAACAAAGTGTGGAATAGGTGATTCTAATAGTATGCTGAAGTCAACCTATACCTGTTGGTGAAAGTCAATTGTCAAATTTTCAGAACCTTTTTTTAACCAGTTGTTATATATAGCTGGTATTTAAAAAAAATTAAATTGGTACATTTACGGTGAAATAAAAACAAGGGTAGCAAATACTAAAAACTCACCAGTTCCAAATTATTTTATCACATTTTACTGTTTTCTATGCTCTTGAAGTTATTTATGTTGATTGCCCCTGGATGGTGAAAATGCTACATAATGGTGTGCTGCTGCACAGCTTTTCCCACCACCAAATTCAGTGATGCTGCACTGACCCACTGAACTCGGTCATAGGGGGAATATGTACACCATGGAAATCAGCAAAGTATACAGATTGGGGCTTTTCATTTTGGCAAGCCAGTTTACCAATGTGTACCAGTACAAAATTGGGTGATTCCATCATTTACACCTAGAAGATACTGTTGTTTTGCATTTGTTTAGAATAACATGATCCCCTGCCTGCTTTACCACGTTATGATATTAGGAAGTTGCCTATAGCTGTGTCAATATTCCTGCAAAGAGAATGTTTTTTCTTCAACAGTATATTGATGAATCAAAGAAAAAAATACTGTAAAATAGCCATCAGAATGAATTACAGAATGTGGTCATTATCTTTTTAGCTACCTCATGGTCTGGCAAGGGATAGAATGAGAAAAGTATAGCAAGAATGAGGCAACCTTGGAAACCTGGGCAAATATTTTCTGAGAATTCTCCCATTGATCTGATTCTTTTTGGCTGAGTGTGGTGTGTGGAAGGAATATTGACTTGAGAGACAGGAGATGAGGGTTCCAAGTCCTGCTCGTTGCCTACTGTATGTGTGGCCTTGTTCCAGTCACTTTCACTCTCCTGGGCCTCAATTTTACGTATCTAGAAAAATTAGACGATTGTATCAGATTGCATACAAGATCTTATTTAACTCTCAAACTTCATGACATTCAGTTCAGAGTGAAAAAAAAAAGGAAGAAAGGAACATTTCTGAAAGGCTATCCATTTCATTTTGTCCAGTTTTTTATAAATCTTTGGTGACAAAGACAATTGTAGAGATGTGGTCAGGCTGAGTGGAGCTCTTCTTTAAAAGAAGAGAATTTAATGTAATGAGAAAAAATTGTCACAGGGAGATTGTGACCCATGCCTCACTGCTTCTGATTTTGTTACAGGTCATGTGAAGAGAAAACTAGGGCCCTTCAGGTCCCTGTACAAATTTTAAAGTGTGCACAAGTTGTGCTGCAACGGGTGACCAGAAAAGGACTGTTTTGTCCACTTTTGGAGATTGTTGGTTTCAGGATATTCACTCCAGCAGTGGGTAGGAGTGGCAGAAATGAGAAAGACAGGGGCTTTGGGTCTTGTTGGCTCAACAGCTCCTTTGGAACTGGTCAGTGCCCGCAGTCCCCAGCGAGTCCTGGCCTTCTTCACCACCCCGCCTTCCTGCTCTGAGGCCAGCAGCCAGCCTGGCCTCTGCCTCTGCTTGGCTGAACTAGGGTTGGGTTCCCACTGCCATGGAGCAGAGCAGGGGACACTCATCACCCTGAGTCAGACAAGCTGGAGGGTATGACCTATTAGACCACAGACCTCTCACCACACATACACACCAGAGTCTGACTCAAGGCCACAAAAGCAGGACAGTCAGACTTTTGTGGCCAAGAGCCCCTCACCTCCTCGGTTCCCAAACCCCCTGGGTGTCAGTCCACCCATCCTATGAGCACTCTTGTTTATGGGAAACCTCAAGGCTCTGGGAGGATTCTGGGAAAAAAGCATTTGGGGGTAGAGTGAATTATGCTTTAAGAACAAGCTGGCACCAGACCCTCAGGTGAAGTTGTTTCTAATTTGCAAATAATTTCTGACAACTGTAGGCTTTGTTCTCCTGTAATTTTGTTTCCCAAATAGATTATAAGTCCCTGATTATATATAAGTTTCCTTGGTTCATGCTTCTTCCAGTGCCAATCACAAAGAAACACCTAGTGGGGATGTGATAAATGTTTCCCTATGTATCCCTGCTCTTCCAACTCATCACCCCTCCAGAGATGGCCATTGCCTGTCTGGCAATATGGTAGCGTTGGACAGTGCTGCTGGCTTAGTTTCCCGCCACAAATGAGATCTGCTCTTCTATAAACTTACGTGACAAAACAAAATTCTTTAGTGGCTAAGATAACCCATTTTCTCTATTTGCTTTCGTTTTATGGTGGAATATGTTAATATGTATTCATATATATTATTTTTTTCAAGAATTCTGCACAAAAATTATCTAGTTCTAAAAGGCATTATTATTTCATCTGTTGGCTTTGATGTGCAAATCAATTTTGAGGGTTTCTCCTAATCTAAGACTGAATTTTTCCTAAATCATTCTTTATTTTAATAGTTTTTTATTAATTGAGTCATCAATCCAGATTTAAAAGTTAATTGTTATCAATTAATGGTAGCAATATTAATAGTCCCATACCATGGGTTTTAAGGGTCAATGTATTCCACTTCTAAGTATATACCAAAGAGAATTGACAACACATTTTCACACAAAAATTTGCATGTAAATATTCATAGCAGTATATTCATAACAGCCCAAAGGTAGAAAAACCCCAAATGTCTATCAACTGATAAATAGATAACCTAAATGGGGTATATCTGTACAATGGAATATGACTCAGCCATAAAAGTAATGAAGTACTGACGCATGCTACAGCGTGGATGAACCTTGAAAACATTATGTGTGTCAGAATATACGAATCTATGGACAGAAAGTAGATTAGTGGATGCCTAGGGGTGGGGAAGCAGGGTTGAGGAGAAATGAAGACTGGCTTAATGGAAACAGTGTTTCTTTTTGGGGTGATAGAGAGATTCTAAAATTGATCATGCTGATGGTTGCACAACTCTGTGAATATACTAAAAACCACTGAATTGAGCACTTTAACTGGATAAATCGCATGGTATGTGAACCATATCTCAATAAAACTATTGTAAGAAAAAAATGTAAAGAAGAGCCAACCCAATAACCTCTAATTTTTTGGTTATCTTTTCCTTTTTATTTTAATTATCAATAAAAGTATTTTACTACTGTATAATTAAGAAAAAGTATAATAGCAATCATCTTATTAAGAAACAATAATATAATAAAATCATATTCAACAATAGTGATAATATGCTCTGTTTTAATTGAATGGAGTTTTATATGGAGTAATCAGGAAGTACTATTTAGTTGAAAGGGTTGGCAAGAGCTACTATTTATTATCTTTTAAAAATTATTGACATATGTTAAAATCAAAGTCCTTGTAATGCTTCCATGACCTGCTTTCTGTTTTTTCTGTGCCTCATCGCCGACCACTCTTTCTGGCTCAGTGGCCTCTGGCTTTCTCTCTCCTTACCTGCTTGGCATGTTGCTCCCACCTCAGCCTCTTCCTGGAATGCCTCTCCCATACACAAGAGCATGGCTTTACATTCATTCAGTCAACTTTTTCCCAGAAGTCAAATTCTCAGTGAGGCCTCCCCTAGCCACATAGGGTATCCCTCAAACATACTAAATAATTTACTTATTTATTATATTTACATTTTCTTATGGGTCTCCTCTTTAAGAATATAAGCTCTTTGAGGTTAGAGATACTTGGCTGTTGTATTCCTTGATACATCCCTGACATGTACTATAGTGCCTGGCATACAGTAGATGTTCAATTAATATCTGTTGAATGGAGGAATGGACATAGACGCTAGTAGTCCAGTTTGAAGTACACATTCTAATCTTTGTTAGTTACTTTATCAATCAGTCCATCTCCAGTTTTATACATCCTGTAACTTGGAACTGGATAGTAAAAAAAAAAAGCAAATTGGAAAACAGGGAAAATGTATCATCTTTGGAGAGCAAGGAAGGAGTCAGTCCTTTAAAAAGAAATTGATCTATAAGAGGAAATACACAATATAAAACAAATCTGGACTATATGTAAATTATTACTCTGGTAAAAATATTTGATAGATCACTTTAAGCTCTCCTTAAAGTTTACAGTATGTTTTAACTCAGACAGCCAAACAAATATTAATTGAGCACCTTCTGTGTGCTAGGAACATGGTGGCAGTGCTATAATGATGACGCTTACATTGTAGTGGAAAGACGAGCACAAAACAGCTGAACAAGTTCATATGATGTCGATTGGTGCTGACAGCTATAAAGAGAAAGGAATAAGGGATAAAAAGGCATAAGGGATAAAAAAAAGTTAGAGTGCTGGGATGGTGAACAAAAACCTGTCTGAGTTGGTAACATTTGCTCAAAGACTTGAGTAAAGTGAGGGAGAAACTCACATATATCTGCTAGAAGAGTGTCCCAGGTAGAAGGAACAGCTCACGCAAAATTCTGCAACAAGAACATGTAGACATGTTCACAGAAAAGCAAGGAGTAAAGAGGAGAGTCATAGGAAATGATGATGGAGTGATCTCTAGGAATCAGGTTGTCAGAGAGCTTTGCAGACCATGGTCAGTACTTAATGGCTCTATTCTTAGAGTCATGAGATCCTCTGCCAGGTTCAGCTGACACGATCACTTCTCCATTGAATGACATGATCTGAGCTACATTTCCAAAGAGATGTTTTGACTTTGGTGATGAGAATATAAGGAAAGCAATAGGATGCATGGTATATAAACACCAGAGGGAAATCTGGGGCTACACTCTATCTGAAAGTAGCAATAAGCCTCGAGGAAACAAAGAGCTAAGGTGAGACTCCTCTACCTTGGAAAAAAATAAGATCTCCCAGAACTTTGCCTTCATTCTGGGAGCTGTTCTGTATGACAGGCACGCTGGCATGTGTCTAGAGGAGGAAACAGGACAGTGAGGAGGATGAACCTCATGGGGTGAGGAATGGCCAACTGTGTTGGGATAAGTTCCATCTCTCAAAAGCAAGATCCAGAAATATCATGGGATATACTCCCATTCAGATGCAATGTCAGGCTATCAGTTCTCCAAAGACATAAAATATTGGGTCTAAAGTGAGTTTGCTCCTCTCTTAAATTGGATTCCCCAAAAGCAGTCCTCGAGACAACATTTCAATGGCAAATAGTTTTTTTGGGAACTGATAGAACAGTCTGCCATTTCATCATTTGCTATATTCCAGTAAAAGAAATATAGAGGAAGGAGAGGGAAAGCGAGACAGGGAAAGGGGGGTAGACCATATAGGGTGTTTCAGTGAATCAGCTGCTCTATGAGCAACTGGAACTTAGTCCTGCTGGGGGCTACTGGAAAAGGTGTGAAGTATATGGCTCAGATTTATCCCTCCCTAGTGGCAAGAGAACTGGGGTACGTATACACCAACTCCTATTTGTCATTCATCAAGGGCTGCTCCCATGGGCTGTTAATTCCCCTTCACTTCTTGCCCACCACTTGCGGGGCAAAGCTGCGGGCAGTAGGGGCCAGAGAAAGCCATTAGGCAAAGAGGAAGTAGGGCTACTGTGTCCTGAGGGCAAGAAGTAAGGATAAGCTTCCCACAGTATCTGCTGCAACCACCTTTCAGGGCTATTGCCATTTATATATAAGTGGTGCTCCCTGAGGTTTGCGACCAGCCTCTTGTTCCCTAAGCCTAGTGTCTGTGACATGGGCAGCACTGGAAGAGTACATGCTCCTGTGTCTAGGCCTGCAGACCACCCTTTGGAGAAATTTATAGTCTCTGTAGGGCAGATGGTATTAATAGCAGTGAGAACTATGGTGAGATTTTCACGGATCAGTGATAACACCCTAAGGGATTCTTTGAGGCACTCAATCATAGAAAAGCAAGAGTTTTAAAACTCAAAGTTAGGTTATCTTCTGTTTGTGACTATTTCTGTGGGAAGAAACTTATGAGGCCAAAGAATCTTTCCTGGATACCAGCAGCCAATGTTTTTCTCTTTCTGTCCCCATCAAATAGTATGTCCAGGGCACATGTGTTCTAAATGATTTAAAAGGCACTATCTCATTGGCAGGCAATGCAAACAATATGATGGGTTTAAAGCATTTTTCTTCTGAGCTGAAATTTTGATTTGATGCCAGCATTCATCTGGGATAAAATAATGTATAATGGAGTTTTAATTAGACTCTGAAATGAAGGGTGTATGTGTGTCTGTGTGTGCGCACAGGCACACTTGCCTGGAAATGGTGACCCTGTTTTAACTCAAGTGGTACAAGCAAGGCTGTTGTAAGGCAGGAATGACTTCATCAGGAACTCAGGAAATCCTCACTCAAACTTCCAAATATACAAATAGATTCCTTTTATTCTGCTGTGAAATCAAAATGATGCCACGTCCTGTCATGAAGGATGTTGGTGACCAGGTTGAACGGGAGCCAGCCATGGCTTGCCTTTGTTTCTATGACAGTCATTTCAAAGTTCAGCATTTTAAGGCTGCTAATCACCTTATTTGGCAAACGGAAGCTCTGTTTCCAGATTTACTTTGGGGTGACAGAATTTTCATCTAATCTTTACCTTAGGTTAGAAGATGTGTTAATTGCTGAAGACTCAATGCATACATATTTGTGTACTCTAGGCAGGTGACTGCACAGCCAAAATTAAAATAGAGAGTAATAGCTGGAAAAAAAAATCCTTACTGTAGTGATTTAAGCTAAACTGTCACTGAGCTAAAGGATATTTTAAAAAGTTGTCAAATGCAAATATATGTATGAGTAGGTCAATAGATAACACTGGCTTATTATTTCTTTCTTGAAGGAAACCCACTGCAACCATTAGTCTCTCTAAATATTAACTTTTCAAACTGACCAGGTAACTTACTCCTGGGGAATGGCAAGGTGAAACGCTCTGTTAAACGGGCACGGGGGGACAGAGGGGATTTGTAGCACATTCAGGGCAGTGACAAAATCACTTCTGAAATCAGCAACTCAACTCTGTCAGAGACGCAAAGGCACAGGTCCCCTAAAAACCCAGCTGCACAGGGACTGTATGGAACCTCCTCCTTTGGATTTCAGAAGGGGGCACGCTGCCCAACTTTTCCAGCTGCAGGAAAGAAGAAATCACCCAAAATGCTGAGATAATGCCTGAACTTGCAATGTCTTCTGCCCCGCCTTCCAGTCCACCCCCATCAAATTCTATCTTTGTTTTAGGCCATGACTCATGACCCACCCCCAACCATCGGTCAGCTGTGACTCATAGCAGAAGCCAGATAAACCAAACTGAATCGCAGCAGTGGGAGAGCTACAGTGTTTTTCCTTTTTTGCCTAGTGAGAAAAGTTAGGTCAAATGGTCAGGTGCTGGGAATCTTCTTTCAGTGTTTCTTTTTTGTTTTGATTTGTTTCTGTTTCTTTTTCTTTTTCTTTTTTGGTCGTTATTGTGTTTAATTGGGGGGAATTCCTGCTTTGGATGAGGGATTCAGTGTGGTGCTCCCTTTTAAGGTAACTCAGTGGTGCTGTGGTTCAGGCTTCTACCATTGGGAATAATCTGTGATTGATTACAAAAATGGCCCCAGGTTTTCACTGTTCCCTGTATCCTTGCCTTTTGCAATATGATTTTACAACTACTTACATGAAAAGGTGAAGTCTTTTTTCCCACTTCGCAAATCTGGGTTTGGACATGTGATTTGCGTTAGCCAATAGAATGTTGGCAGAACTGATTTTGTGCCAGTTCAGGGTCCAGGCCTCAAGGGACGGTACATTCTCTGGCTCTCGCTTCAACTCTTCTGCTTTTCTGTGATAATAAACCCAAACTAACCTACTGAAGGAAGACCACCATGAGCAGCAGAGCCAAGTCCTACAGGCTGAGGCCATCGAGGACTAATCAGACTCCAGCTCACCTGACATTTGACTAAAAACAAATGAGTAAGTCCAGCTGAAATCAGCCAACCCTGGTCCAAGTTAATAGAACTGCTCAGCTGATTGTTAGCTTCATGAGAAAAACAGAAACAAAATTGCTGTATTAAGTTACTAAGATTTGTGGTAGTTTGTAATTTTGGCAGTAGAAAACTGACATATGTGTAATACCCTTGTGCATTTTAACTCAACTATATGGACTGACATTTTTAGATTAAGAGAACTCATGCCACATGTGCTTCTGGAGACCATATTTCTTAATCCCGAGCCCTCCTTTCAGTTCTCAAAACATTATTGCTCAAAGACCCTCCAAAGTGGGAGAAAGTTAAGCTCTTATAGTATGTCATATGAATTCATTAAGAGGAAATTTTACCCCTATTCTGCTGTACACAGGTGATCAAACCTAGGTGAACTCAGTGCTAGGCCCATTAGCTATAGCTGTAAAGTACAAAGTGTCACAGACTCAAATAGCAGAAATTCAATTTCTCATAATTCTGGAGGCTAGAAATCCAAGATGAAGATGTCAGCAGAGTTGGTTTCTTCTGAGGCCTTGATCCTTGCTTATAGAGGGCTGTCTTCCCCCTGTATCTTCATATGGTCTTCCTTCTGTGCATGCCTGTGTCCTAATTTCCTCTTCTAATAAATACGCCAGTCACATTGGATCAGGGCCCACCCTAAAGACCTTGTTTTTAACTTAATGACCCATTAAAGACTGTCTCCAAATACAGTCACATTTTGTGATACTGAAAGTTAGGATTTCAACATGTGAGTTTGGAGGGAAACAATTCAGCCCATAAGGCCCATTTATGTGCTTACCTATTATTATACTCCTAAAACACAGCTCTGATTATATTTCTACGCTGCTCAAAATCTTTCTATGGTTCTTAATTATTTATAAGAATAGATTAAGATTCATTTTCCCTCCATTGACCCCTCCAGTTCCCAATATTCAAAGCTATGCCAAACTTGATTCTTTTCTATCATTCAATTATTCATACCACCATGACTGAGACATATTTGCCATTCTACTCTACTTTCAGTTCCAGAAACACATACTCAGTTCTCCCATTTCTGTGCCTCTCAGCCAGCTCTTCTGTAAGTCTGGAATGGCTTTTCCCATTGCTTGTTAAAATCCTTTCAAATCCTATAACCTCCAAAAATTCTTTCAGTTTAATACTCCAATCAGATTGGATCTCTTACAAGTATTATGGCATCATATGACACCTTTATTATTGTACTTTTTAAAATAGTCTTTCTATATTATGACATATTGGTTGCCATGTGAGCTGGAGTCATAGCTTATTGACTTTTTTGTTTTCTACAGTGGCCACTACAGTGCTTTTCATATTGTAGGTATCTGTGGTAGAAACTACCATGGTCACCATTTTCCATATTACCCTCTTCTTTTTGGGCACACAACCTCCCTTGCAGTTGAGTAGTGATATGTGACTGAATTTGTGCCAGTTAGACATGTGCAGAAGTAATGTATGACAAATCTCCTTGTGTGGATATTCTGGTCAACTTCCTGTTTACTCTTAGATGGATCT
The DNA here is from genome assembly GCF_036562045.2 of Rhinolophus sinicus. Taxonomy (NCBI): domain Eukaryota; kingdom Metazoa; phylum Chordata; class Mammalia; order Chiroptera; family Rhinolophidae; genus Rhinolophus; species Rhinolophus sinicus. Next base: position 48,445,807 of record NC_133762.1, read on the forward strand.
ACCGCTCTTCTTTTCTATATATTACTCATTTTCCCAAGTTCCTTTTCCTTCTGGATTCTGAATAGGTTCAGCCAATGGGAGAAACAGGCTGAAAATTGGAGTATGGGAGGAAAGGGAAGCCAGGATATTCTCTCTCTCTCTCTCTCTCTCTCTCTCTCTCTCTCTTATGTCATCTCTATTAGCAGCCACTTTGTTCCCATGATTCCATGTCCACTGGACAAGATCTTACTATGGATCTTGCTCTTGTTGGATATTCTAGGTTCCTGGACTCTGGTAAAAATACTGTACCTCCTATTGTCCCATCAGCCCTGGCGTGAAAGTAGCTTCCCGATGTTGCTGTGTTTGGTGGCCTCTCTGTCCCTTGTTTGGCCTCTGTAGAACAGAAATAATAATGTTGACCTCACAGGGCTATTATGAAAGTAAGTAAGCTAATATATGCAGAATTCATAACTGAGGTCCTTGCACATGAAGGAAACCAAATCCAGAGTCTCTCCAGCATCACGTAGGCATGTATCCTTCTTGTACCATCTCCTCCTCCAGTTTCTGAAACTCTACCTGGTGTTGGCCACCTTCCTACCTCTCTGGGTGCTTTGCTGCCTCTGTGTGCTCCCTTCAGCCCTTACTGGTGGAATCCTCGTATGATTTCTTTCACTGTGTCTCTTTTTGCCATTCCATTTTGAGAGCGCTCCCTCACCTTCATGGCTTCAACACTGACCTTTCTTCAAGGGGGGCACTACCATGTGCATCTCTATCTGTAATTTCTCTCTCAAGTTCCCATCTCATTTCTCTAATTGCCTCCTGGGCCCTTTTTATTGGCTACCCAGGTACTGTTCATGGAAGAAGTGTCAGGTGGGAAATAAAAGGTCAAGTCTCCAACCCACCTTTGATGCATTTAATGTTGTTTTATGCTTTGGAGGACTTAGATGCTCCTTTAAGACAGGGCTTTGGGACAGATGGTTTCTAATAGTCCTTCTAATTCTATTGCTTTGATTTTACATCACAACTTAATTCATCCTCTCCACTTCCCACTTGGCAACTAGTTTTACTCCCAGTTTCCCTATATCTGCCAATATTATGTCAGTAAGGCTCAATACTCTAGAAGTCAGTTATGAATCAATTACTCTTCCTCCCTCTTCCTCTTCACGGTGGCAGTCCAGGAGTTAAGAACTTAGACATTGAGTCAAATTAATGTGTGTCCAAATCTTGACGTCAGCACTCATTTATTATGTTTCATGGATATACCTTTTTCTAGAACTCAGTTTTTCACCTGTGTAAAGGAAATGAAATGAGGAAAACGCTCAATGCAATGCTGAGTATATAGGAAGCACTCAATAAATGTTTACTTCATCCATCCATCCATCCATCCATCCATCCATCCATCCATCCATCCATCCAGTAAGCATTTGTTGGGCAGTGCAGTTACTTTCTTTTTGAAATTTATTTTCACTTATTTTATCTCCTGAGAGTTCATATATATATATATATTTTTTTTCTTTTGAGAGGGGCCTAATTTACACCACAAAACAGCTTGTGTAGTAAAAACTACACAAAACTATATGGGGAATTTACACTCCTAGGAATAAAGTATACAGGTCAGGTGAATTTGCATCCAATTTTCCAAAGAGAGTCCCAATTCATACTTACAATTCTAGCTTAATTAGAAATAGCATCCCACATGTCTGTCAAAAGTGGCCCGAGTTTGGATAATAAATTATATGTGATCTATATGTACAGGTGACCTGTTTGGTTCTTTGGACAAAGCCTCCATATATTAACAACATTAGACAAAGTGTATTTAAAAATAAATAAATCACCCACTGTGATTTTTCAAGCTTTGTGACATTTATGTAATATGATTCACTTTATGTTTCATGCTAAACCTTCACTACATTTTATCCCATATATTTCAATAATAAAGTAGAATCTATTTTATTGGTGGTTTAAAAATAATTTTCTAATTGAAACTCACATCTGCATTAAAAATATGTATTTATTTTCCAACTTGGATGTTATATACATTAGGGTCTTCTCACAAAATATGCTATCCTTAAATTTTTGTGTAAAGATCAATTATATCTCACAAGGAAGAAAGGAATACTTAATATCAGAAGTGAGGTTCTTTGTAGTTTTTGTCTTCAAAGAAACACTAAAGATACATAGTCTTCCTCAGTGGAGGCTGCAAACGTCTTTGTTGCTGTTTTTGTTTATGTTACAGACCTTAATATCCTACATGTCTTGAACAATTCATCATAGGTCATATGTGGAATAAAACTGCCAACTCACTTCTCCACAGCCAGGGCAGCCCTTGAAATTGCCACAAGGAATTCCAGGGACTCTGGGCCTTATTGAAAAGTGACATCAGTCCATTTCGTAGGAGGCACATGCTCAGAGTCTTCAATTAAATAACGTATTAGGGGTTTAACTGAGGTATCCTAAACCCCCAAATATTTGAGGGACTCAAATATTTTTAATTCAGTAAAAAAATTAAATTTAATTCAAAACAACAAACATTTTCACCCCAAGAAATATGCAATGTGCTGCAGAGGTCACACATATGACTGAAATGTGATCTTTTTCTCTGTTCACACGAAACAGCAACTTCCTTCACACCACCAACCCCCAATAAATAAAACCATGGTTTCCTCCAAAAGGAAGAACTATGGGGATTATAATGGTTTGCCAAATATACTCTCCACTAATGGCCACATACATCTGTTAACATAACTAAGTGATGAGATAGATCGGAGCCCTTGGTGTCAACCTCCAACCTTTAAGCCTTATTGCTGTGTTGAAATGGAAATCTCTGAAACACACATATATACTCCCTAACTTGCATATGTTTAATTAAAATATAGATTTCGAGGCTCTTCCCACAAAAAATTCTGCTTTAGGGTATTTGGGGTGGTTCCCAGAAACTCACTTATCATTCAAACACTCCAAGGGATTCTGGCAGGGATTCAAATCTCCATTAGGATGAAATCCATCCTGCCTCTCAAGAGATGAAGAGCCCTGAGATGGTAAGTTAGAACTCAGAAGCATTCAGAACACAAGAGGGAGGAGGGACGCCTTCTCCACTGTAATTGGAGGGAGAAATGATGGGGAGGATTGATTACAGTGATGGCCCCAATTTGTTCATGCTTCCTTGTATCAGGGCCTTTTGCAGCACCCTCTTGTATTGACACTGGTATGCACGCACATACACACACACACACACACACACACACACACACACACACACACCATGAGAAAAGTGTTGAGATTATTTTGGACAAGAAAAACTGTAGATAAATATTAGTATTTTGATTACTGTTGAGTTCCTTTAGTTTTATACTATGAGGCTAACCCATGCAATCATTCATCCATCCATATATCCATCATATATTTACTAAGTACCAACTACATGCCAGTCTCTATTATAGGCCCTAGAGTGAAATATGCTCCAATAAATGATTTGGTTGAAGCCCTTCTACCCGTTACCTAATCAGTTTAAGTCTAATACATATGTTGAGATTTTGTTGGGACCTGAAATAGTCAGACATATTATAATAAATAGGGTTTTACTGCACTTCGTACTGGATACTTAGTTGTATTTTTTACTGGGACTCTTGTACCAGTTGCAAGATTTAGTGCCTAAATACTTCAATTGAAATTGTTCTTGCTAGGCCTCCTATATCTTCTGTGCCCATCTTCCCAGCCCTCTTTCAATTACTAACTGATGTCATGAAGTGCAAATATGTTGATTCAAGTTTGAAGGCTTTGTTCTTTATTAGACATACCATCCAGTTTTTATTATGAAGTTGGTGTAGACGTAATGGCGGTTTTTGCAATTATTTTTAACCTTTTAAACCGCTATTACTTTTGCACCAACCTAATAATACTTTATTTTTTAATAACCTTATCACTATCTATTACCCCCCATACCCTTTATCCCAAAACGGGTCTTGTCTATTGCTTATACAAGATTACACACACACACACACACACACAAGGTCCGACAATTAAGTTTGCCAACTTCCTTCAATGATGTTGCAAATCTTTTTTGATATCAGAGGGATTATTCATTATGAATTTGTACCAACTGCACAAATAGTTAACCAAGCTTACTATTTGGAAGTGCTGAAAAGGCTGCATGAAAAAGTTAGACGACCTGAACTTTTCACCAACAATTCATGGCGCTTGCATCACAACAATGCACCAGCTCCTGTGACACTGTCTGTGAGGGGATTTTTAACCAGTAAACAAATAATTACATTGGAACACCCTTCCTCCTCATCTGATCTGGCCCCCAATGACTTCCTTCTTTACCTGAAGGTAAAGGAAATATTGAAAGGAAGATATTTTGATGACACTCAGGACATCAAGGGTAATACAACAACTCTGATGGCCATTCCAGAAAAAGAGTTCCAAAATTGCTTTGAAGGGTGAACTAGGCACTGGCATTGGTGCATAGCTTCCCAGGGGGAGTACTTTGAAAGTGACTGTAGTGATATTCAGGAATGAGGTATAGAGCACTTTTGGTAGGATGAATTTGCGGACTTAATTGTCCGACCTCGTGTGTACACATGTCATACACACACACACACACACACACACACACACAATCTTAATGCTGAGCTAGGTCCCAGCAAAACTGCTACCAAGTCAAATGTAAATATTGGAAAAGAATCCAGGGAATAGGGTAGCTGATTTAGGAGTGTGTTGGAAGAAAAGCAGAACGAGGAAACAACTGTATAATTGTTGTCATTGCCAAGCTAAGGTGCTTTGGGGTAGACCAGGTCCCAGGCTAACTGTGTGGGTGCCTTCCATTTCCCTCCCAAATTCACTCTCCACCTTTCTTCATCCTGCTCTGTGCCCCAGTACACTGACCCACGTGGATTATGCCATCGTGTTTTGTCTTAATTTGGGTTCCCCCAGAAGCAGATCCTGCAATAAAGATTATAGTGGAAATAATTGATTTGGGTAGTGGTCCCAGGATGCAGGGAAGTGAGACAGGGAAGGGAATGAATCCAATAATGGATATGACATCAAGCAAGTTTTCATTGTTGGTTACTGCTGCTGAATCCTGGGGGATTCTGGGAGACAGTAAAAAGTGAGGACACTGGGTATTTATTCACTAACTACCATCAGTCATTGGTTTAGGGCTGCTTTTGGGTACACAGGTTGTCCAGTATGTTTGCTGTGCACATGCATGTGCCACACATGCTCCTTGCTAGAAAAAAAACCTCTCAGGCTGAATGTCTTAAGAGTAAAAAGCCTTCTACACATACTTGAGTGCCAAGGGAATGTGCCCCCGGCTGCTACTTAGTTTGGGTAATGGGTGGCACTAGCAGGAGATTCAGAGAGTGGGAGGAGAGTGAAGTCCAAAGATTGTTCTCTGCGTATTTATCGCCACCCCCACTGCCCCACCCCTCCCCTTGTCATGTTTTGGCTGCACCTACCACTCTGACAAAGTCTACAGCTATGTAGGCTTTGATGGCCCTTTTCATACAACTTTGTCTCTGGTGTCCAGTAACTGCTCCCTGACTTTGCCCCTGCAGCTCTAACAAGATAACAGCTCCAACACAGTAACAGCTCTGGATGTCACAAAACTTGAGGTACTGCACAGGTCCTGTCTTGCTTTTCCTAAACCGTGCTTGTAACTTTGTAAAAAGTCTACTTATTAAACAATCCTCTACTAGCCCATTAAAATGCACCCTTTGTTATCTGATATAAGATATACCATTGTATCTGGGGTCGTCTCATTAATACCTCAAACAACCCAATTGCTATTAGTTTTCTTCTTTTGCAGGTGTAAAAACCTGACAGGTTAAGTTGCCCATGGCTATGCAGGCTGGATATAAATGAATCAAAATTGAAATCCAACTTTTCTGACTACAAACACACATTCTAAAACTATGGAATCCCACCTTATTGTTAATAAAAAGTATTTTCATAAATACTGGGTTTCTTGCTCAACGCTAATCACTGTGCCCCCTTGGCCAGGACTCAGCGAGATCCAGGGTGGGCACTGGGGTGCATTCCATGCAGGGGAATGCTGAGCAATATGGCTGTCAGGCAAACCCAACTGGCCAGGTGATGCCTCACCAGATGGTTACCCACCACAGAGGCCACTATTGAAAACCCGAAACAGACAAAACGCCTGTGGAATCTTCCAAAAGGGAACAGATGCTGCTTAGGGAAAACCTGTCTACACTGCAGCATCAGACAACAGAAAAACAAAGCAAGGCACGAAGAGCTGCCCTGCCCCATTTTAGAATTAAAGAACTGCCTACCACAGTGTTTTTCCCCACTCGTAGTTTTCCAAGGGTAAAATGACACCTATCAAAAAAATTTAAATAAAAACCAGACTCTGAGAAATAACCCCCCCATATCTACCTGAAGGATTTGCATGGAGCAATATCTGAAGGGGAAAAATGAACAAGAGGAGACTTCCTCCTTGTTGCAGGGCCTGGATGTATGCTTTTTTCCACTGCTAGTGTTTCTGTTGGCAGAGTGCACACTATTGGAGCATAACCCCCAGGCCTTAAGTCGGGGCAATGGGTTGTGCGGGATGGAGCCTTATCAATTGGGGCTGGAAAGTGGTTTTGTCTGATGTGACCCCGGGGTGTCTGCCAGGATCTGTGAACAGACACGGGTCTGCGGGAGCGCCCTCCACCTCCCTTTGTTCTGCCCGGCTCCAGCCTGCAGCAGCTGATCTGGTTATTATGCTCCTGAAAAGAATTTCTAGGTGGCCACAGTGACCATAAGGAACCGAGAAACCACGAGGGCTGAAAGCCACGAAGAACAACACACATGGCTGTTGAGCACTAATCCCGCCCATAATTAGAGGATCCCTTTCAGGCCTGTGGTGCTGGTAGAAATCTGAACTAAGGCAGAGAGGAGCCGTCCAAGGTCTGTAGCCCACCATTTACCAAATGTGCTGTCATCAGCATAATTCACTCATTTTATGGGGCACGAAGTTTTAAAAATGTTCTTTGAAAAGAAAGTCAGTATCTGAAGAGTAGATTTGGGACAAAAACTGACCACATTTAAGATTTAATTAAACTCACCTTAGTTATCTCAGCTTTTTTTGTCCCTAACCTATTCTTAAAATGTAGTGCACTTTAATGGAAATTTAATCTGCATCGATCTGATTTGTTTAACTTAGACTCAGCAAAATGCTGTTTTGTAAGAACGATTAAGCTTTATATAACTTTCTCTTGGGTTCTAAGAAATAACAACTGATGTTTGGGTCCTAAATTAACAGGTGTGCCTCTTCTGAGATTTGACATGGCTCTCGCTGTGTGGATGTTCTAGCTTCTCCTTTCCACACTCCCTGACCCCATCCCAGGCATGTCAAGGTCTTCACTGTAATAAAGGTGATCTGTGCCCTGTCGCCTGAATTTAACCCTTGTGTGTGCCTAGGAACATGTCACCATGTTCTGCGATGTCAACTTCTAATTTAATTTGTCACACACTGCCTTTGGATGAATGCAGGAAAATGAATATCTAGTCACACAGGCTAAAATAGTACATCAACTTTAAAAAAAGGAAGAAAACTATAAATAACGTTTGAAAGTGATATGAATCCATCGCTGTTCTAATCTAATTTTAAATACACCTGTGTAATTAAACGCTTAGTGAGACAGAGATAATGTTGTGAATCTATGTGATATTTGTGACTTTTTTCAAATCTACTATCTTGTTTGATTCTCATAACAACATTGTGAGGTAGATAAAAGTAGATTTTCTTAGTTTCCTCTTACAGATGGGGAAACTGAGGTCTAGATTTTCCATAGCCACACAAAATATTCAGGATCGCAACCTGGGTCTTTAATATCTTATCTGTGCTTATTTCATTACCCCTGACCTTAACTAAGGATGCACTTGTCCAAATTCTAGTAAGATATCTGTTCAAATCTGGTTCAGCAGCTAAGGAGAAGACAGGAAAAAAACTAAACACTAGTTGCCTTGGGTAAAATTCCTGCTGGCAATGGGATCTTGGCAAATAAAAATATGAAGGTGTAATTCACTAATGACCCAGCAGGATCTTCCTGATAGGATTGTCACAAATTCCTTTGGGGGCTGGGAATAAGAAGGGGAAATGTAAATTACTGTCTCCCTAGAAAGCTGTAGTATCAACTTGAATTAATCTCTAAACCACATATTGCGAATACAGCAAACATGGTGAGGGGATATCATGAGCAAGGGTCTATCATACCTATAGCTCCAAAGATCTATAAACCTGTAATTTGGAAAGAGATTGGATAGAGGGATTGTAAATTTTAATTAAAGTTTCTTGGCTTGAAGCAAATATTAATGCTATTAGCTAACAAATACGCTAGGTTTGGAGCCAATTTTGAGTATCTATTCAATGTTTCATTCGGACTAAGAACAAATTGGTGTTTCAACAGGATATAACCCTGAATTAGAAGTAGCATATAAGTAGCCAATTTGCATCCTGTCCATAATTCCAAGTCAAAAAGAAACTTTGAATAAGATACATTTACCACATATGACCCTCCAAAATTTTCTGTTGAATGGCAAAAGATTTGCACACATTAAAATTGGATTTCACACAATGTGTAAAATGACAGAGTATTAAGGAGGATTAGCCTAATTAAACAAGATTGTGAGAATGCCTCAAAGAGATCCAAAGTGCAGATATCTTTCAAGTAGGATCACAGGGAAGGCTTCCAGAATCTATTTAGCCTCTTTCCCGGCTCTCAGAATTCCCATTACCCTTAGTCACAGTAGCACACTTGTGTATGCAGTGACATCTAGTGACAAAGAAAATAAAACCAACTTCAGGGACACTTTCTTCACTGAGTCTCCATACAAATCCTAGTCACCACAGATTTGCGCACAGTGGTCTCTATTACAAAAGAGACGTACCAGTTTCTATACCAAACGTATTCCTAGAGGATCATAAGAAGAAGTAGCAACAAAGTTTGGTTAAGTGCCCTGGCATCAAAATTTAAACAGACATTTAAAATACATGTCTTTCACTGTCCACTGGTGTTCACACTGCTGACACACAGTTAGTGCAGAATGTTCTGAAGGTTTATTGGCATCTTCCAAGGAAAGAATACTTTCTGATTAACAACATGTATAGAACATGTTGTCAGATATTCACATTCAAAAATTAGAAAAAAAATACACACACACACACACACACACACACACACACACACTTACATGCTATGCAGGCAAGACAAAAATTTAACGAAACTCAAATTGACCTGGATCTATCTGAAATCCATTCTAGATTATTTAGAGTAGACCGTAATAAAATATTTCTCCTTTTTTAATCTGATTTTCAGATTTTAAGCAAAATTAATGGACTATATATCATGAATATTAATAGAATATATGAGGTGTGATAAAAAACTACAGTGAATGTTTAAATAAAAAAATTATTACAGCAAAAGACACATTGTCACTAACCCCCTCAAAATGTCCCCTTCCTCCCACCCCACCACCGCTTTGAATACACTTATCCCATCATTCTTGACACTTTCTAAAGCAGTTCTGGAAGTCCTCTTTCATAACTGTCTTTAGCTGTGCTGCCCTGACTGCCTCGATGTCCTGAATCTATTCAAAATGTTTTTCTTTCATGGTCATTTTGACTTTGGGGAAGAGCCAGAAGTTGCATGGTGCCAGATCCAGTGAATAAGGTAGATGAGGACACACTGTAATGTTTTTGTTGGACATAAATTGCTGTCCAGAAGCCATGTGTGACATAGAGCATTTTCATGATGGAGGATGATTTAGGGCACACTTTAAAACACACCTTCTCTCAACCATAGCTCACACCTAACTGAGTGCACCGAACAAGTTGAAACTTGTCACACACTGTCACTAAGGTTCAAGGTGCTGCTTCCCATATTGAAGATCCCTGCCTTTCCATTGGATGGCACTCGGCAGCAGTATTCACCATATTTTTTGATCACAACAAAAAAGCCTTCCGTTGGAATAAAAGAGGACTTCCAGAACTGCTTCAGAAAGTGTCAAGAACGATGGGATAATTGCGTTCATAGCAAGGGGGAGTATTTTGAAGGGGATTAATGGCAATGTGTGTTTTACTTTAATACATTTTTTTAAAACATTCACTCTATCGTCTGATTACACTTCAGTGTATACACATGGCTTGTATTAATCTTTTGTTATTGGTATATATTGAGTATTACAATTTTAATACAGTTTTTTCTTTTCTTGAAATGTGTATACATTTTTTTGGCACCCTCTGTAGATGCATATATATACAACTTTCTCTGTTCAACAAGTACTTAAGGTCTTGTCTTGGTAGATCTATAAGAAAACGAACTCCAGAGATGTCTACTGGCTTCCCTCAGCCACTCAGGTGGTTACCACTGTCTTGTCTAAGCCCCAGGCATCCTACCTTCCAGGAGGCAATGATGGTACATCCCACTATATCATTCACTCAGAAACCTTGGTGCCTTACAGGTTTCTGGAACCTGCAGTGGGGTCCTGGAGTCTGAATTTTCAACAAACACACAGGAGACTCTTAAGCAATTATGCCCTAGTCTGCACTTGCCTTATATGCCCCCAGTGAAAACGGGAGAATACCACTGGAAAAATGGACAGGGTTCAAACTCTGTTTACACAGAGTTTTATATAATTCACCCTCATACAGGTTGCCTGGGACTGGATCCATAAATGTGTAGCCTCATAAACCAGATTGTCCACTCTTTGCAACAACATTTTTAAAAAATTAATTGTGTAATTGCCAGAATATTCTGAAGTGAGTTGCAAGATGGCTGAAAGACATAATTGTTTTTTTTTTTTTCTTTGTTTATTTTTGTTGTAATCATCATTTCTAATTTTGGGGCTCTTTTTCCTTTCCCCTATGAAAAATAAGCTCTATAAGCAATTAAACTCTTTAAGGAAATTAGGTTTACAGTTATATATTTTAAAATATTTGTTATACAGCATGGCTGGGGCCTGATAAAGGCATTCTGAGTTCCCCTAAATTGTTGATTATGAACTAAACGCTTGCAAATTGAATAATCATTGATACAGGGAGGGAGCACGCAATTTGACAGATACCCATAGTTCACTGTGCAGTCAACTTTTATGAAGAGAATAATCAACTAAGTATTTTGTCATAAAGTGGGATATTAATATACATATGCACATAAATTAGGTTTATTTAAAGTTGGCATATGATGTGAACATTTATTTTTTGGTTTTAGACATTCATTTATACATTAGAATGTAGCTTCTAGCACTTACTGTTATTTTTCAGATTTATATATATTTTTTTCCTCATTGTATTGGTTTTCAAATATCTTTCCTTTGAAGTTCTGAATGTGCACTAACTTTACCGGGTGATTTTTGTCACATATAATTCTACTATCTGAAGGACCTAGAAAAGCCTTTTGAAGTTGATTTTCTCCTGGCTGTTGATTTGGTCTTGGGTCTGCAGGGCCTCAGGCATCTGGGACCTGCTTCAGGGACTGCAGGAAATGGGGAGTGGGGGAGGAGGTGGGGATTGCCAAAGAGTCCCCTCAAGCAGAGTCTTGGGGTTTCTTTATGATTTTTATGGGGGAAAAATAGTTTCTTCCACGTTAAGCAAGTTTGAAAAACATTGATTTACAGACATCCTTGGAAAATTTCTTCCCTCTTCCCTCCACAGTTTTGTCCTTCATTAACTTAATTTTGACCCAGAACCAATTAATGGTTAAGACTTCACAGATCCATGCAATGTGAAAATCCAGACACTGTGTGTAGAGATTGGAACAACTGAGCCCAGTACTATCCTGTACTCAACTTAAATGCCTGCTCTTGTTCCTAATCTGTGAGTTTTTGTGTACTACCCGTACCCTTTCTTTTTTCTTCATTTTAAAGACAAATATTTAGATGCTACATAGCAAGCCATTCACTGGGCTTCTTGTATTTATCCCTGCAACAGGGGAGTGCTTTTTAAAGATGACCTAGATCATGCAATTTCGCTCCTCAAAAACTCTTGTTGATTTCTCAATCAAGAATGTGAGGCTTGCTCAGATCATCTTAGGTAGTGCTACTGCAACTTGCCCCACCCCACCACACAGCCCTCCGGATACTTCTTACTCTGCTCTTGTATGCTTTCAGACCACTATGTGACTTCCTAATATACTCCATTTGTTTGTCTATCCATCCTTCTATTTATTTATTATTGCTGGAACCTAAGTTGTGGTGTCTTGAACAACTGCAGATGCTGGGATGGCTCCCCCTAGACAACGTCTTGAACTTTAGTTCTGATAGTCAACCAGTTTCCTCCTTTCGTCTCCACAAGGTGTCTTCTGGGACAGGGATGTCCTAGAAGGCTGCTTTGCTCACCTCTGACACCTCAGTTGGCATGGCTGAACTACCAGGTGCTAGCTGGGTATCTCTGTATGCTACTTCTCCTTGTGGCTAGTTAGGTCTCCTAATGGTGAGGCACTTTCAGGGTAGTCATCCTTCTTACCTGGTTTCCAGCTTTTGGGAAAGTAGACTGGTGATTATCAGGGGCTGGGGAGAAGAGGAAATAGGAGTAATTGCTCAATGGATAGAGGCTTTCCTTTTGAGATGATGAAATTTTGGGAACTAAATAGAGGTGATAGTTGCACAACATTCTGAACGTACTAAATGACATAAAATTGTTCACCTTTAAATGGTTAATTAATGTTATGTGAGTTTCACCACAATAGAAAGAAAAAACAAAGTCTGTCACAAGTTATCCCAGACTAAAAGGAAAGAGGATTACACAGGGTATGAATACCGGGAGGTAGGGTTCTTTTGGAGGTCATCTTTGGAGACCAGCTGCCATACCTACTCTTAGATGTAAGTCCATCAGAGCAGGGAGTTCTGCCTGTTTGAAGAATGGATGCATTCTGTGTCTCTGCTTTAGCTCATCATGCCAGGGCCATTGCCCCATCAGCTTCTCTCATATTACAAAACATGGGAACACAGGATATCATATTATTATTGTCCACAAAATTAATGTGTACTTTGTAGATGTTAGGGTTTCCAAATAATTGAGTTAGTCATTTTAAATCAATGTCTGTAGGGAGATCTGTTTCAAAAGATCTTTCTAATTGGTTCTTTGAAACTCAGAATATGCTTTTCTCTCGGAGTACTTTTAGAAGTAGTGGTTAAGATACAGTTGGAGTTCATTCAGCATAGACAGCACTAGTTTTGTAGTCAGAGAAGTGCCACCCATAAAACTTTATAGTAATTCCAACAAGGTCGGACAAATTAAGTTCACAAACTCATCCTAGAAAAAGTGCTACATACCTCATTGCTGAATATCACTATGGTCACCTTCAAAGTGCTCCCCTTTGGAAGCTATGCTCCAATGCCAGTGCTTAGTCCACCCTTCAAAGCAATTTTGGAACTCTTTTTCTGGAATGGCCGTCAGAGCTCTGGTCATATTATCCTTATGTCCTGAATGTCATCAAAATATCTTCCTTTCAATATTTCCTTTATCTTCAGGTAAAGAAGGAAGTCACTGGGGGCCAGATCAGATGAGAAGGGAGGGTGTTCCAATACAGTCATTTGTTTACTGGTTAAAAACTCCCTCACAGACAGTGTCATGTGAGCTGGTGCATTGTTGTGATGCAAGAGCCATGAATTGTTGGCGAAAACTTCGGGTCGTCTAACTTTTTCATGTAGTCTTTTCAGCACTTCCAAATAGTAAACTTGGTTAACAGTTTGTACAGTTGGTATAAATCCATAATGACTGATCCCTCTGACATCAAAAAAAGTTAGCAACATCATTGCAACAAGTTCGCGAACTTAATTGTCAAACCTGATATGTGCCAGAGACTGTTTTAAGGTTTTCATATATTACTTCATCTTCATAGCAGTACTATGAGGATGTTACTATTAATATAACCATTTTATAGATGAAGAAACTAAAGCATAGAGACGTCAGGTAACTTGCCTATGGTTGTATAACTAGTAGTAGCAGTACTAGGATTCAGACCCAGACTGGGTGATTCCGTAGTCCGTGCTCTTAACCATTTTGGTATCTTGAGTTTTCCTTTTAATGTGTAACAAATTCCCTAAAATTCAGTTTCTTCATCAGCCAAATTATATAATGATGACTTCCATAGGTCGTTTCAAGTTTTAAAGGAGGATATATATTGGAAAATGTTTTGCACACTTCAAAATAATATATAACTCTAGGTTTAATGCATCACGCTATTTATTCCATTTGTTCATTCAAGGATATTACTTGAACATTTTCAATACAATAGGTAGAATATGATTGAATTCTTGCTCTCAAAAGCGTGTTGTCTACTCAAGAAACAGATGATTAAACAACTAATTATACTACAGAGTTATAAACTTTGTATAGTAGGAAGATGGGAAAAAGGTTTGGGTGAGAGTCCATCATTAAATCTGGACATGATAATTTCAGAGTTCCTCTTGCTGCTTGGCTGTATAGTAAGGACACCTCTCTGACAACAAATGTACTTAAAATTGATATATTAATAACTACAGAGTGCCACAGAGGGTACTTTGAGAAGCTCAAAAGTGCTCTCTCAAAACCACATAGGTTGAGGCACTAAACTATGCTAAAATTGCCAATAGGCACAACTGATCCTGAACTTGGTGGAGAGTCACACTAGGCCAACGACAAGCAACAAGTGTTCCATCTTGAATTGGCATCTTTGGCCTTCTGGTTGATTGTTTTTCTTTCTTTCTTTCTTTCTTTCTTTCTTTCTTTCTTTCTTTCTTTCTTTCTTTCTTTCTTTCTTTCTTTCTTTCTTTCTTTCTTTCTTTCTTTCTTCTTTCTTTCTTTCTTTCTTTCTTTCTTTCTTTCTTTCTTTCTTTCTTTCTTTTTTTCTTTCTTTCTTTCTTTCCCCCCTTCCTCCCTCCCTCCCTCCCTCCCTCCCTCTCTCTCTCTCTTTCTTTTTCTTTTAAACTTTTATTTATTTAAGTGTGTGTTTCCAGGACCCATCAGCTGTAAGTCAAGTAGTTGTTTCAATCTAGTTGTGGAGGGCACAGCCTACAGTGGCCCATGTGGAGATTGAATCGGCAACTTTTGTTGTTAAGGGCACTGCACTCTAACCAACTGAGCTAACTGTCCTCCCCCTGGGTGATTATTTTTCAAAGTGTGAACATTTTTCTTTAATATCTTTTGTATCCGGGATATGACAGCCAAAGCTGTTGCATACAAAAAAAAAAAAAATGATGAGAGCACGATAACATTTCTTAAGTATCTTTATTCAATGGAGATTATAAACTTCAAATTACCTGTACACTTTTAATACTCTTACAATAAGGTATACTCTTCAGAATGGGACATAGTGTCTCACTTAAACTATAAACTGAATGGGATGCATGATCAGTCAGGAGAGAAGTTGAAACCTTTATTCAAATACTTGATAATATCCTTTCCTGTTAGGAGGTCAGGGGAAGGTAAGATTGCAATCAGTTGGGCCTTTGTTGTGCAACAAGCACATACTTTGGAATGCATGCTTCCATTTGCATTTGAGGTTTATGTAGACTGAGGTATGCATTTCATGATATTCCATTTGAAAAAAAGGAACAAAGCAACTGATATTTCACTTTCTGTTGATTGTTTTATCTGTTAGTGACTTTTAGGAACAGCCAAGGGAGGTTTTAGGTTGAAACCATCTGACTCACTGGGATCAATTGTATTGTACAGAACCAAGAAAGAAAATGGAGTGAAATAATAAAGGAATATACATATGTCTTCCAATTCATGAAATACATTAATAAATTAGGTAATATTTCAAAAGCGAGATCTCTATTACAGAAACATAAGGAAAACAGGGAGACATCATTTCCTGCTCACCATGGCCCTTTTCCCATTGGGATTGTATTTATGGGGAAAGGAGTCTGCAATTCTAAGAACTTCTTGCAAAGGTGAAAAACTAAAGCTAGATTATGATATAATTTCTAGTTAATTGGGATTTGGGGGAACTAAGTATTATTTAAATCTAATGTTATATATATATTAGAAATATATATATATATATATATATATATATATATATATATATATATATTAGAAACCAAAGATAAATCACTAATAAAGCAATCATCATATAGCTAAATTATTTTAAATATACTTTATTATTTTAATTATACAAACATATTTCTAGAATTTTTCAGAATATACATCTCTGTCGATAGAGACATATACATTTTTATTTCTACTTAACTTTAACTATTTAAGAGCATTTTTAAGCAATAGAAAAACAAATACTTTATTTGGAAAATTCTAAAATATTTTTTGTAATTAATATAAATATATTTAAAATTATTTAGGTATACAATGAATTGTTTATTAGTGTTTTCTCTTTGCTTTCTCATCATCTGATATGACCATTATTTTGGAAAGTAAATAAATGTGTAGATTAACTTTGAAATTAGAAAACTGCTAAGATACCACAATACACAAGTCAGTCAGTCATAGACCAAATGAATATCCCAAATTTCAAACTATTCTAGGGGTTTAAAGTCTTTTATATTGTGCACATGACATATGATATACTGGAGTTACTCTGATCTACTTTATCCTTTAAAAACACACATTCTTGCTGAGGTAACATGACTTACTGATACATTTCCTGTGCACTGCTCACACAACTATTATACCTCTCTAAACCAGCCTACTGAATGGGAAGTATTCTGGAGTTTTGAAACAAAGCATTTGATGGAATTGCTGGAATATTTGTTTCCAGTGAACATTTTTCAATTTAATCCCTTAGAAGAATGACAAATGTGATTGTAATTTTATAACACTGACAGTGTTTATAGTTTGAATAAATTTGTGTGGTGCTCTATCACCCACCAAGTGAAATGAGAGGAATATAATTATCCTTCTCATAATAAAGAAAAAGCATCTGTAAAGAGAAAAAGTGAATTTGAGGACTATGAAAGTTATCAAAAAATGATAGTGATACCGACTGAATCTCTGAAAAAAGTATTGTCATGTTTATAAGGTAGATGGCTACTGACCTGAGCTTCTGGGAGTAGATATTACCTAAAAGCCACCATCACATTGCTAGGTCTACTTGGTGTGGGGACAGAGTCCCAGAGAGCAGTTGCCAGGCTCTGGGCCTCGTGTGGGGAGGTGCTGGATCCGGTTGTGAATGACCATCAACTGTGATTGGTTGGGCGTCAGCTGGGACCAGTTGGCCAATTGGCTACTGATGTAACTGCTGGGCTGCGTTGATTGGTTGGTTGGTTGGCAGGCAGAGAAGTGAATGGCAGACTATGGCTCATGTGGTTACCACTGGGAGTGTCTTGCCAGGCCTCCAGTGAGACTATAGTGGTATGACTCCCCTACCTATGGCTCCGTGGGTGTTCCTTTTTGGCCTCACCATATCCTGCGTTCTTATGTGGGGAGCGAGACCAGAGGCCCCTCAGGCCGCCTCGCACGACACTTGGGTAGCTCCCTTTAAAGATTTTAAAACTCGGTATGAAATGATTGGTTTAAAATACACTTATATTGTTCTGTTTCTGGAGCTTTCTTGGAAATAGATTAAGGCAGGAGATGGATAACATTGATCCTTGCCTTTTGTCCCATTATTCAAGTAGAAATAGATAAGAATGAATAGTAAGAGCCGTCTTGAAGGGTAGGGGAAGGTGATGGCTGGCTACCTATGAAAGGGGTTCATGGAACAGGCAATGATGGTAGAGCAGCAAGTATTCTTCTCAGCAGATAGCTGGGTGGTGTTCAAACTAGTTCAGAGATGTCATCTCTTTATAGCCCCTCAGAGGGGTTTCTCTGATTTTCATTGTGACTTTATTTTAAATTGTTTATTTTTTTTAGTTAAAGCTGACATTCAATATTATTTTATGTTAGTTTCAGTTGTACAACATAGTAGTTAGACATTTATATAATTTATGCAATGATCCCACCATTTAGTCTAGTACCTACCTGGCACTACAAGTAGTTGTTGCAACATTATTGACTATATTCTCTATGCTTTACTTTACATCCCTGTGACTATTTTGTAACTACCAATTTGTATTTCTTAATCCTTTCACCATTTTCATCCAGCTCCCCAAGCCCTCTCCCATTTGGCAACCATTAGTTTGTTCTCTGTATCTATGAGTCTGTTTCTGTTTTGTTCGCTTGTTTATTTTGTGCTTTAGATTTCACATGTAAGTGAGATGATATGGTGTTTGTCTTTCTCAGTTTCACTTATTTCACTTAGTAAAATACCCTCTAGGTCCATCCATGTTGTTGCAGATGGTAAGAGTTCATTCTTTTTTATGGCAGAGTAATATTCCATCAGATATATGTACCACTTTTTCTTTATCCAATCATCTGTTAATAGATGCTTGGGTTGCTCCCATATCTTGGATATTGCAAGTAGTGCTGCAATGAACATAAGGATACATATATCTTTTCAAATTAGTGCTTTGGATTTTTTTGGGTAAATACCCAGTAGTGGAATTACTGGGTCATAAGGTGGTTCTATTTTTATTGTTTTGAAGAACTTCCAAACCATTTTCCTTAGTGGCTGCACCAATTTGCAATGCTACCAACAGTGCATGAGGGTTCCCTTTTCTTTGCATCCTCACCAACACTTGTTTGTTGATTTATTGATGATGGCCATTTTGACAGGCGTGAGGTGATATCTCATTGTGGTTTCAATTTGCATTTCTCTGATGATTAGTGACAGTGATGTTGAGAATTTTTTCATATGTCATTGGCTATCTGTATGTCCTCTTTGGAGAAATGTTTATTCAGGTCCTCTGCCCATTTTTTTAATTTAATTTTTTTGTTTTTTTGGTGTTGAGTTGTATGAGTTTATGAATTTATAAATTTTGGATATTAAGCCTCTATCAGATGTATCACGACGAATATCTTCTCCCATTCAATAAGTTGTCTTTTCGTTTTGTTGATGGTTTCCATTGCTGTGGAAAAATTTTTAGTTTGATATAGTCCCACTTGTTTATTTTTTCTTTTATTTCCTTGCCTGAGGTGATATATCATAAAAAATATCACTAAGAGCAATGTCAGAGAGTTTGCTGCCTATGTTTTCCTCTAGGAATTTTATGGTTTTGGTCTTTAATCCATTTTGAGTCTATTCTTGTAGATGGTGTAAGAAAGTGGTCCAGTTTCACTTTTTGCATGTATCTGTCTAGTTTTCCCAAAACCATTTATTGAACAGACTGTCTTAACCCCACTGTATGTTCTTGCCTCCTTTGTCATAGATTAAATGACAACATAGACATGGGTTTATTTCTGGGCTCTCTATTCTCTTCAATTGATCTATGTATCTGTTTTTATATCAATAACATGGTGTTTTGGTTACAATAGCCTTATAGTATAGTTTGATATCAAGTAGCGTGACACCTCAAATTTTGCTCTTTCTCAAGATTGCTGTGGCTATTTGGGGTCTTTTCTGGTTCTGTATAAATTTTAAGGCTATTTGTTCTAGTTTTGTGAAAAATGCCTTTGGTATTTTGATAGGGATTGCACTGAATCTATAGATTGCTTTGGGTGGTATACACATTTTAACAATGGTAATTCCTCCTATCCGTGAGCATGGTATATGCTTCCATTTATTTTCATCTTCTTTAATTTCTTTCTTCAGTATCTTATAGTTTTCTGAGCACAGGTCTTATATCTCCTTGGATAAATGTATTCATATGCATTTCATTATTTTTTGATGCAACTATAAATGGGATTGTTTTCTTAATTTTTCTTTCAGATGTTCATTATCAGTGTATAAAAATCCAACTGATTTATGAATATTAATTTTATATTCTGCTACTTTACTGAATTCATTTATCAGTTTGGCGGAATTTTGGGGGTTCTCTCTATATATATTATCATATCATCTGCAAATAATGACAGTTTTATTTCTTCCTTTCCAATTTGCATGCTTTTTTTTTTTCTTTTACTTGTCTGATTATTGTGGCTCAGACTTCCAATACTACATTGAATAAAAGTGGTGAAAGTGAGCATTCTTGTCCTGTTCTGATCTTAAGGAGAACTCTGTTAGCTTTCCACCACTGAGTATGATATTAGCTGAGGGTTTGTCGTATATGGCCTTTATTCCAACTTTGCTGAGAATTTTTATCATAAATGGATGTTGGATTTTGTCAAATGCTTTTTCTGCATCTATTGAAATGATCATATGATTTCTAGCTTTCATTTTGTTTATGTGGTTTATCACATTAATTGATTTCAGATTTTGAACGAATCATGCATCCCAAGAATAAGTCCCACTTGATCGTGGTGTATGATCTTTTTAATGTATGGCTGAATTCAATATACTAATATTTTGTTGAGAATATTTGAAACTATGTCCATCAGGAATATCAGCCTATAATTTTCTTTCCTTCCTTCCTTCCTTTCATCCTTCCTTCCTTCCTTCCTTCCTTCCTTCCTTCCTTCCTTCCTTCCTTCCTTCCTTCCTTTCTTTCTTTCATGTCTTGTCTGGTTTTGGAATCAGGGTAATGGTGGCCTCATGAAATGAGCTTAGGAGCTTTCCCTTCTATTGAATTTCTTGGAATAGTTTGAGAAGGATCAGTGTTAATTATTCTTTGAACATTTGGTAAAATTCACTTGTGAAGTCATCCAGCCCAAGACTGTTGTTTGTTGGGAGTGTTTTGATTATTGATTCAAT